>NW_026705789.1:300000-386681 GCF_029867415.1 Vicia villosa | reverse complement strand
TTCCTAAATTCCATCTTATAACAATTGTCCTTATTCCAAGACGTTCCGACTTGTTTAAACAACCAAAATCTTAAATCCATGTTACCTTCGAATTCGGAAACCAACAAACTTCTACATTGCTTGCTCTGTCTCCTTAAGAAATATATTGCACCAATAAACTTACAACTGAAACATATCCAAGAAGCACAGCTTCTTCCCTACTTCGCTCAAACTAACCCTGCAACAAAACGAACAAGTACCAACAGTGTTTCACACACATGTCGCGTACTAAGGAATAAAACACTAACATCATTCAACTGTCACACAACTCAACTGACTCGACAACTTGGCCTGACGGACCGACCTGCTCTGATACCACTAATGTAACACCCCAAATTCTACCAGAAAATATCATGCGTGAAATCAGAGTATTTTAAAAAACTATCAACAAGTATTTGGGATATCACATTTACTTCATATTAACAACTCATAAACAGATACATAGCACTTTAATCTCAGATAAGCACAAAACAACTTATAACAGCTCTTAGACAAACCAACTTCATTTTAATATGCAGCGGAATCATAACATTCAGCTTTATAAACAAATCATCTTATTTAATCGGAAACAAATTCAAACATCATAGTACTTCTCAATATCCAATTTGGAACTCAACAACTAAAACATGAACAGCATAGAAACAACAATATAGACAACCCCCCCGAGTGCTACGTATCAGAGCGACACACCAACTGGATACGATGAACCTACAAACTTCCATAGTTATACTTGAGTACCTGTCCATTTCCCATGGTAGGGGAAACATCAGCAGAAGGGGTGAGATATCAAACATTATAAAGGAAAGTATGATAATACATATAGCAAAGATAAAATCACACAATTCACCACTTCTCAATATAAGCAATTTGCATCACAACAATAATGTTAACTATCAACTATAACAATGTAATCAAGTTTACAAGTATGTCATTCAAGCACATAATAACATATACTTCATAATCACAACGTAAATTAATACAACTATCAACAATGGCAAAACATGGTTCATATATTCCACATATATACATATATCATTAATATATATATATATATATATATATATATATATATATATATATATATATATATATATATATATATATATATATATATATATATATATATATTTGCATTCTCATCAAATACGTTTCATTTACATATATCACCAAAATCATGTATCAAACATCACGAAATTTAATTATCACATCTCATGCACACATAACAATCACCTAATCACATAATTACATATATTCAAAAATCACATAACTCCAATGTAACTCAATGCAAGACATGTGACTCTATGCATGTGGTACCCAATATGGACCCAAAAGTTCCACCGCTTCCGATTCATATAGAATCTAGCCACGCTTCAGATCCGGACAAGACCAAAGCCACCAAATGTAAACATATAGTTTACCGCTTTCCGATTCACTCTAGAATCCAAGCCACGCTTGTGTTTCAAAGCAATTCCACCTATGTTTCAAGGCACACTATGATATGAATGTATGTACAATCTCACAAATATATGCAATTAAGATCATCTCTACCATCTTAACTTTCCACATATCACAATAATTCAACTCTATGAATTATCCACCAATTGTACACAACATTCACAACACACACACATCATTTCACATATGAGAGGCCAATTAATCAATTATGATTCACACAATCCAATTAACACTAGTAATCATACTATCTCATGTTAATTCTCATTTTTGTCAATTATACATGAACACACATTTTCAACATCAAGCAATTAATCATTAGAATTAATGCTAACCAACTAACCATAAAGAATCAATATCAAAACAACATCATTGGCATGACAATATGTATTTCTCAACATACATATTCAAGCCAAAACACAATTACAAACAATTTCTCAAAATACCGTAATTTACCGATAAACCGAATAATTGGTCCAAGTTCAAGTATATTCCAATCACATAGACTTATTGGAATCAATTCAACTAATAATTTAACTATCCAATTAATAATTAAACTATATTAATTTCAATTCAACTATTATATTTCTATTCCATTATTTTCCAATTTCTATAACAAAAACCCATTATTTCACTATCAATGGTTTACTCACAACAAACATAACAATCTAATACACATAGATTATCAATTGCACACAACTTATCACATTTATATCATCACATTCCAACAAATCGACAAATACCCAAAATTGCAACATAGAAGAACATGAATATCAAAGTATAGAATTAAACCCACTATAACATACTATCATACAACCCTTTAGCATGAAAAAACCCCACCCTTACCTTGGTAAATATGGACTCTTTCACCATAACTCTAAGCTTTTCTCCAAAAGAAATCCTTTCTAACATCACTAGGAGACACACCTAAAAACCAGTTCGGGAATCAGCTTATCAGACGAACTTAAAATCCTCAAAATCAAAATCGCTCCGGTCAGAACTTACCTCTATGGGTCAGGAACGTTGTGTCCAAGTACCGCAACGATCCAACGGTTGGATTGAGAGATACGTCCGTTTTGCTAAGACGACTCTTTGCTGAAACATAGCTGCGCGAAAATGAGAGTTCTTCTACCTTTTCTCTTCCACCATTGTTCTCTTCCCTTTTGCCTCTTTTCTCTTCTTCCTATCTTTTCCCCCAAATGAAAATAGTAACCTCTAAAACCCTAACCTTCTCTTACTATCTCACTTATGTAAATTGGGCTTAACCCACCAATCTATCACTTAGGCCCATTTAGCTATATCTCTCATACAACTTAATAAACCCAAATAACACACTAACACAAACACACATACAATTAAATATTTCAAATAATTATTATATCACATAATAACTAAATAAATAAGCAATTATTAAAAACACCAAATAATATAATTACTAATACAATTAATAAAAATATTAATAAAAATTGGGATGTTACAATTATAATCATTAAGCAGGATAGTCACTATCTTTCAAAAAAAGTATCAAAAAAGAAAATCAACGAAAAGCCTGCTAAGTCAAAATCAAAAATGACTTAGGCAAAAATTAAGGCATCCCGCTGACTGTAAGTTCAAAATAAACAGTTCAGGGCAAAAGTTAGGGATATCAAAAGAAGGAAAAAAGGAGAGATAAGACAATAAATTCTTGAACCACAAAATGTTGTGACTATCAAAAAGAAAAAGTGACTGCCATCTCTAAGTTTTCTTGGCTTGTGAACTTTCATCATTACAACAGGTAAAATTCCAAAAGTCTCTTGGTACCTGAATGCATATTTTGAATTAACTGGGTTTAGGAATGAAGATCATCACGAAGATGGGGTGGGTTACAAAAAATTTGAGCCTTATACCTTTTATTTTTTAAACCATGAACCTGACCACGTTACAACCTTCGAAAGCCCTAATTGAAGCAAGGTTTATTTTGAAAGCATACTACAACAAGGTTGCGTAAGCTGACTCCCAAGAGATTTACCAATCATTTATGTTGATACCATATCTTTGCTTTTATCTTCTACTTTGGTTGTCTTAACCTTTATGTTTTGACCAGTGATTCCATTTGCTTTACACATATATAACATCATTCTAAAAGTGACTTTGATTTCAAAAATATGTTTTGAGCATTGCATTAAAATTAACATTCAGGAATGAACATTTTTATTTGCAAGTAAGCACTCATCTTCTAGGAAGTTTAAACAGTCGAGAAACTTGGTCAGTGATCCTATCAGGGGCACGTTACTTCAAGATCCTGTTGTTCAGATGTTTAATCAAGATTTGTTGATCAGAATATCCTCTGCAAGACTTATACTGGGGCAAGTCTTCTTAACATCCATTTCAAGTTTTACTCTTGATGTTGTGTGATCGTGATTTACTCTCGGTTTGGTGTCTCAATCATGTTTTAACCCTTGATGTTGTTCAATCATGTTTTACTCTTGATGACCTTTGATGTTATTCAATCATGTTTTATCTTGATTGTCGTTTGATGCTGCTGCATTCATGGTTTATCTTAAAACGCTTTTGATATTTTCTTCTTAAAGTTCAAATCATGTTTTACCATGATTGACCTTGATGTTCTCTAATCATGTTTTACCTTGATTGTCACTTGGTATTCTCTAATCATGTTTTACCTTGATTGTCATTTGGTATTTTTTCAATCATGTTTTACCTTGATTTTCATTTGATGATTATCCAATCATGTTTTACCTTGATTATCCTTAATGACATCCAATCATGTTTTACCTTGATGGACCTGTGATCATGTTTTACCTTGATTGTCCGTTGATGATTACCCAATCATGTTTTACCTTGATTGTCATTCGATGTTGCCCAATCATGTTTTACCTTGATTGTTATTTGATGTTGTCCAATCATGTTTTACCTTGAAATTCATTTTATGTAGCCACATTCATGTATGCCTCAGATATTCTCTTCTCAAAGTTCAATCATGTTTTATCTTGAAAGCTTTTGTCAACTGTTTCTTTCTTGTGTAAAGTCTGATTCTATTCCTAGATGACGTATACCTTTTCCCTAGCGGAGTCTGTTTACTTCTCCCCATTGGTGTCCTGTTTCCATCTCGTGGAAATCATATGCATTCATAATCATAAGCATTACATTGCATCTCAGGTTCAAAAATTGTGTTTTTATATATATTTAAGTCTCTTCAATCACGTCGAAACGAAGATTTACAATCATCGTGTCTCCGGATAGAAGAAACTTAAATAGGGGCATCTGTTGCACCCCAATTTTTGACCTCTGAGATCCCATCATTTTCTAAGTGTTATGATCATTATTGTTATACCCCAAAATTTGCCTGCGTTTTTAAAAAAAAGAGAAGTCAACAGACTTCTGTCTAAAAATTTGGAGTTTTATACAATCTTGGATTTTTATTTCATAAATATCCTGATTTTATAAATATTCAATTTTTAGAATTTTTTATACAGTATTTTGGTTCGCTGTTAAATTTGTTCTTACATAAACGCCAAATACTGTTTATCACTTCATACACTGTTTATTTGAGATTTATTTTCAGATAATTAATGCTGACGCAGTTGGTACAGAATTAAAATTTGCAGGCGCGGAGTCCGGGTTTAAGATTATACTGGTAACAATTAAATTATTATTGGTTTTATTTCCCACTAATTTTTTTATTTTTATACTATATTATTTTTTCAAAATCTCTTTCTTTATTTTCAAATATCTTCCTTTCTTTTTCTTTCAAATAAAATCCTAACTTTATTCTATACCCCTTTTCTTTTCAAAACTTACCATACTTTTTTTCAAATTCTACTACTATTCAAACGGTAACACTCCACTCCCAACGTCTCTATCTCTCTCTTTTCACTCTATAAATACTCCTCATTTTTTCCATAAATTCTCACATCAAATTTCACTCATCTCCCAAATTTCTCAAACTTCTATTATTTTCTCTTCTTCCCCGGCAAAAATGGCGAAGTGGATGGATACACTTTTTCTTATAGTCATCACTATTTTTACGGTGATCATGTCCTTCTCCTGTCTGCATAGTCCTGAAAAATGCGGACCTGCGATGGTTACACTTCCGATCATCTATTTTCTGTTGTTCATAGCATGGATTATTAATCGTCATATGTAAAGTTTGTCGTATCTTCTGTTTTTTAGAATGTACCGTTCTTTATGTTTACCGTACTGTTCGCTACGTTTTGTTTAGGTAATATTTGTACTGTTAGTATTAAATATTGTACTATCTGTTGTACCGTAGTTTAATTATCAAGATAATATTATGTGTGTTAAATATTTATTTTTTTGTGCATTAAATATTTTTTTTCAAGGTTATTATCGGTAATTTCGTATGCGTACAGTATATTTTATTTATTTATTATGTTTGTGTTTTTCTAACAGCTCAGGTAAATAAATTTTTCACCATTAACAAACCAAAAAAACAAAAAGAAAAAATTGACTTTAACTGTTAAGTTTTCACTTTAACAGTTACGTTAAATACCCAGACAGCTAGTTACCAGTCAAACCCGCTATCAGCGCAATTCTCCGTGTTTGTACCATCAGTCAAATCAATTTTTTTTGCACTTCAAATTTCCAAGATTTTGTTCTAGAAGTCTTCTGATAATCACGTGGTCAACAGAGACTCAACACTGCACAAAAATCAGGTACGCCTAACTGTCTCCTACACAAACAGTCCCTAACAAGGTTTTTTGTTTTTTTTCAGGAGAATAAGTTTTTGAGACCTCAAATGGATTTCATGGATCTCCATATATCTCAAAGTACCACCAGGAAAATTTCAAACTTCGATTCGCTCGGACGCACAGTCAACAGCTCAAACAGTCAACAGACGACCAGTTTGACCAAAAAGTCAACAGACAGTCAAAAATGCAATTTTTTTGTCAACATCCATATTTTTTCAAAAGATTCATCATGTGATCAATGGTTGATCATAATTCATCAAGAAAAATTCAGAAATCGACAAAACTCAAAATTGCAAAATTAGAGTTTTTTAGCTAAAAGTCAACTGAACTTTGACCGACCATAACTCTCTCATAATTTATCAGAAAAATTCCAACCAAAGCTCATTCTCAAGGAAATTCAATTCTCTACAACTTTGATGTTGGGACCAAGGTCAAGAAATGCTTCCGCCTAAGAGATATAAGCCAAAACATTACGGGTCATTTTGAAAGTCAACAAAAAGCAGTTTTTTGTCAAAGCCCATATCATCAAAATAACTTCTCCAAATGCAAAAACGCTTCCAAAGTGGCTTGTAGAGGACATCTTGGGCTTTCCAAAAAGTTAAAGAACACTTTCATAGGATCAAAATTGAGGGAGATATGCCTTGATGAAGTTGACCTTTTTTGGAAAAATGCATGAAACAAGTAATGACCAAAATTTGATTTTTTTTCAAAAAGGCCAATTCTTTTGTGATTCAATCTTGATTCTCATATGTTTAAAGGGCATCCACGACCCATCCATGATTCATGACATTTTTATTTCATTTTAATTAAATTTTATTCATTTAAAGTTTAATTAAAGTGAGATAATTCAAAGATATTATCAAAGATGCTTATGGTTGCCAATCAAGACCAATTCAAGATGCTTAAATATATTATTGCAAGGTTGAAGAGAATAATACTTGAGTGTTTTAACCATGGTTAAGAAATACACTCATTGAAAATATTCCATTATCATATTTTTTCCACAAAATCAATCATGACAATTTCCACTTGCAAGGCTTCCAAGATCAAACTCTTTGCCTATAAATAGAACTTCATTTTCTTCATTCAAGGAGGGGAAAAAAAGGAGGAGGAATAAGAGAAGAACAACAACACACTCCAAAAGCATAGCATAAGTTTTATATTTTCCAAAAGTTTCAAGAAACTTGTAAAAATCAAGGCTCATTCAAATAGCCACTTTCAATCAATTTCAATCACTCTATTCCACTCTTGGAACATCATAGAGTAAGTACAATGTAATTTTTAATATGTAGTAGTGTTAGGAGTTCATGAATTAAAAACTCCATATTTATGCATATTTTTAATCTCTCAAAAAAAAAATGTTTTAATTTTAGTTTTAAGTTGATAAAATGTTTATTTAATTTTTAACATAAAAATATTTTATTTCTTTTCATAATTAATTTATTTTGCTTAATTAATTAGTAATTATGTAAATATTGCTTTTTTTTAATTATTTTCAACCAATCAAAAAACTCCAAAAATATTTTCCTTTTAGATTTAGGTTTATATTTTTATAATCTAATTTTTGACATAAAAAAGAATATTTTTTTTTGTTAAGTTTAAATATTTGTATAATTATTTGTTTAATTAGTTTGTTAATTAACTAAAAAATCAATTCCAAGAAAATCACAAAAAAAACATTAAGCTTAATTTGTTTTATATTTATATTTATTTATTATTTGATATTATTTCTTATCTTTTTCTTTGTCTTGAATTGGGATAAAAAAGATCAAACATGGAAGAGAATTGTATGCGGTTGATTTAAGACTTATGGAATTTTATCGTGTAGTCGCTATGATTTTATCAAGCTTCTGATAAAGTTCCATTGAATTTAAATCCGAGAACATCCTTCACTCACCATCAATCTTTATTACTAACTTTGATAACATACTTGACAAGTTTCAAGATGGTTATCTTTAACATCTAACAATTAACTTTAAATTCCGCATTTTATTATATTGTTCTTTATATTTCTTGCTTTATACTTTATTTTATCATTCATATTATTTATGTTTCTGTCATTTTTTCTTTGTCCACTTGGACATATTATTTATATTTCTGCTATTTTTTCTTTGTCCATTTGGACATATTATTTATGTTTCTGCTATTTTTTCTTTGTCCACTTGGACATATTATTTATATTTCTGCTATTTTTTCTTTGTCCATTTGGACATATTATTTATGTTTCTGCTATTTTTTCTTTGTCCATTTGGACATATTATTTATATTTCTGCTATTTTTTCTTTGTCCATTTGGACATATTATTTATGTTTCCGCTATTTTCTCTTTGTCCATTTGGACATATTATTTATGTTTCCGCTATTTTTTCTTTGTCCATTTGGACATATTATTTATGTTTCCGCTATTTTTTCTTTGTCCATTTGGACATATTATTTATGTTTTCGCTATTTTTTCTTTGTCCATTTGGACATATTATTTATGCTTCCGCTATTTTTTTTCTTTGTCCATTTGGACGCATTGTTTATGTTTCCGTTATTTTCTTTTTGTCCACTTGGACCATACTTTACTTTTATGCTAAAACACTAATAAACAACAAAAATCTAAAAAACGCTTAAGGTTCTCTCTTGGACTACTGGTTACTATCCCTGGCATTTTGGAGATTCGGACTTATGGACTTAGTGCCTCTAGACCCTTATTCTGTTATTACTCTGTGGTTGTTCTGTCTGGCATTGGATTGTTGTTTGTTTGTGTATGCAGGTATTTCCTTGAAAGTCCTTGATGGTTAATTCCAAGGCATTGAGATAAGAATTTTACCCGAAAACAGCCGTTACTCTGCCCGATTTTCATCAGAATTTTAATGTGCTTAATGCAAAGTGGTGCTAAAGATAATAAGTTCATCTGGATCCCCAAGTGGTAATGCGTCGGCCAACTGTTGGTTTCTTATTTTGGTTAGATCATTCTTTCCTTAAACTTTTATTTTAAGCACTAGGATAGCCTCTTCATCTCCTCCCACTTCTTAAATTTTCAAAATCTTCTCCCTTTTTCCAAAATCTTCTTATGTTTGTAAAACCTCTTTTAAAATTTTTTTCTTATAAAATACCTTTTGCCCTTAGTGGCTTTTCTTTCAAAGTTTAGGCACGATTAAGTGTTGTAGTGAGTTGAGATACCCCACGATTTTGAGATTGATTGATATAATGGAATCTTTTCCACGTGAAAGAGATAGTGTCATACTCGTTGATTTTCATCCGAGTTGGAGCCCTTCTTTCATTTGTGATGCAAAGAATCTATTTGTTCTCATGATCAAGATCAATGGCTGAGTATTCGCTCCGACGATGGTAAACGTGTTTATGTTTTTTTTCAAACGTTTTTTAAAAGCGGAACTACATTAGCTCTGACTTCTCCATTGCACCGAGGAGGTATGTAGGCACAAGGCTTAATGTCTTGCCGAGCTTATTTTAAAAAATCAAACAAGAGCAAAAGTGATCTAAGCAAAACTAAGAGCCCATGGATAACCATGGATACAAAGGGTGCTTAAAACCTTCCCTTTGTATAACCAACCCCCCGAACCCAAAATCTGTCAAAAGGTCTTTCCTGTTCTTTTATGCCTTTCCTTTTTTTGGATAAAATAAAAGTCGGTGGCGACTCTTGCAAAAAAAAAAAAATCAAAATAAAAAAAATAAAAAAAAATAAAAAAAATAAAAAGAGCAAGGAGTCAGTTCGCAAAAACCGAGTTACAGGGTCCTGTTCCAGTTCTTTGACCCTGAACATCATTGCTTTACCTTTCCTGATTACCAGTTGGTACCCACTTTGGAAGAATTCTCTGAACTAATTGGATTGCCTGTTCGAAATCAATTACCTTTCACTGGTTTAGAAAGGATTCCAAAACCTGAAGTCATTGCTGCTGCTTTACATCTGCGAAAATCAGAAATCGAGTCCAATTGGGAAACAAAGAGTGGAGTTAAGGGTTTGCTTGCCAAGTTCTTATTAGAAAAGGCTCGACTATTGCTAGAAAATAAAAGTTATCCAGCTTTTGAGGAGGTTATGGCCCTTTTGATCTATGGGTTGGTTTTATTACCAAATCCCGACCAGTTCATAAGTGTACACATCATCAACCTTTTCCTAATCCGTAACCCGGTACCAACATTGCTGGGAGACATTCTACATTCTCTACACACTCGTACCATGAAGAAACGAGGAACTCTCATGTGCTGTATACCACTACTGGCTAGGTGGTTTACATTTCATCTTCCCCGATCAGTGTTGAGAAATGAACAAAGAATGCAATGGTCTCGCAGGATTATGTCTTTGTCTCATTCAGATATCCGGTGGAACAACTTCTTTCAAAGAGACATTACTATCATTGATCATTGTGGAGAGTACCCTAATGTGCCACTCCTTGGCATCAAAGGAGGCATCACTTACAATCCCTCTTTAGCTCTACGCCAATTCGGATATGCAAGGAGCAATGGTCCTCATGACATGATTATCCGTGGCATTGTGTTTGATTACGAGAATGATTCTCATAGACACCGACGAAGGTTCATACATGCATGGGACAGTGTCTATAAAATAGAAAGCAAAACTTTGGGGCAATGGAATTCTATCCCTATGGAACCTTACCTCAGATGGGTCCGCACTCATGCTCAAAAACTCCTTATGCCATATCCCGCTGTTCTACCTGTGACTATTGAACCAGAGGTCGAAGGATACGAACCTCAAGTTATTCTACACCCGGATATGCCAACTGACCTAGAAGAGTTGCAAAAATCTTGGGTTCAACTAAAAGAGGAAAGAGACACCTTCAAAGCACACTGTCAAGACTATAAGAGAAGGATATTGGAGCTCACCGGACAGCTTCAAGAAGAACAGCAGATCAACACATTCCTGGGGGCAAAGAGAAAGCGTCCACGGGAGACCTGAAGGATCATTTATTTTATTTCTGTCTTGTAAGCCCAAATGAGGCAAAGAAAAAAAGAGATTAAATTGATTAACTAATGTTTGTTTCTTCTTTAACAAATCTAAACTCTAAGATCCTTGAAAACATTGCACACACGTTTCACTTCATGCATTGCATATACATTTCATACAGTGCATTCATATACATACATTGCATCCAGTCATACACATTGCGTAACAGGTTTTCATGACGGATTTCTCATCTCCTCGCTGTTTATTTCAGTCAAGAGAGATGGAATCTGAGACAAGCATCAAGAATCTCGAAGCACAGAATGCCCAAGTTCAAGTGGCAATTCTGGAACTGGTGTAACACGGTGAACTGACTTTTTATAATCGAAAATGTCGCGGTTAAGCATGAGTCGCCACCGACTTTTATTTTATCCAAACTATATTCGGAAAGGCAAAAAGAAACAGAAAAAAACCTTTTAAGAAATCTGAGTTCGGGGGGTAATTTATGCAAAGGGAAGGTGTAAGGCACCCTTTGCATCCATGGTTTTCCATGGGCTCTTAATTGCTTTGCTTGCTCGTTTGTTTAGAAAATGTAGATGAAAGAGATAGGGACTTTAGCTTGTGAATAAGCGTTGCCCTTTTGAAAAATTATGAGAAAGAATATAATAAAAAGGTTTGAGCATTGCAAGGCAATTAGGGGCAATTACCTTAAACTCAGATGATAGGTCTCTTTTTAGCCTTTCAGAATGAAAGGGTCTATCCTTGCCATAAGAGGGCAGGAAGCCTTTCGTTTGGAGGTTGAAGGGTCATCGAAGCATCCTTTGCCATAAGACTGTCCCCTGCCATAGAAGGGCAGGTAGTCTAAGGTAAGGATCAGAATAAGCCTTATTCGTAGGCAGCCAGAAGATACCTCAGCCTTTTTCGTAGGCAACATCCGAGGGTCGAGGTCATTTGTGTATCGAAGGCAGCATCATTAGGGTCGTGACCTTTTTATCGAGGCAACATGGCTGAGGTATCCTCGAATTCGAGGGACGTGGCTTATTCTGCAAAAACACAAAGGCAACAGGCAACAAGGCAACAGGCAACAGGCAACAGAGAGGGTTACCCAACAAGCGTGCGTGTGTGCACCAATCACGTGATTCAATTCAGATATTTATCTTTTAATTAATTATTCTAATTCAATTAACGAGTTGCACTCCCTAAATTACTAACCATGCAGTTATAAAGCAATAAAGGGAAGGGGGAAAATGAAACCAGCGGAGGAGAGGGGGTTTGTAACCAGCGGATATAAAATAATAGGTCTGAACAAGTAATAATTAAATAGGGTCGAGGTTTTAGGGTTACCGACTATTCGAGCTTTGGCAATTGGCGAACCCTGGAAAGAAAGAAACATGGCAAACAAAAAAAAAGGGGTGAGTGCATTGTCAAGTTCGAAGGCAAACTTCATTAACCACAAAGAAAATAGAATAATAAATTAAAAGTAGAAATAGAGATAAGGTACTTAGCTTGGCATTTGCCTGACAGGGTTGAGGGCAAGGTTTGCCAGAAGCATCGACTCTGACCATTAGGAATGAGCAAAGAAACAAATAAGGCGTGAGTGTATTATCAGATTCGAGGGCGAAGGGATTAACCCTAAAAATAAAGAATAAATAAATAAATAACAATTAATAATTAAATAAGCGAGGCTACTTAGCTTTGGTTTGGATTTGATCTGATATGGTTAGAGTCGGAGGAAACCTCGGAGGTAACCCTGAAAAGACAAGGCAGAAAGAGAGGGTGAATGTATGCACAGTTCAGAAAATGTAAGGGCAACCTTAAAATCAAAAGGAAACAAAATAGACTTTGAAATTTAAATGAATCGAATACTTAGCTTCGTATTTGACATGGCGCGTATTCGGAATTAATCATATTGCTAACCCTGAAAAGGCACAGAAAAGAAAAGAAAATATTTTCAGTGTATTATCAATCCTGGTTATGATTTAGACAGAGTGTAATGATAAATCGATTTAATTAATTATTGGTCTTGCGACCTAATTAATTAAATCGAGGCAAAATTTGAGTGAAAATAAATTTTAGGAATTTTTGGGATTAAAATAAAATAAATATGAATTTTTAAAGGTATTAAAATGATTTAAATAACATAAACAAATAAATATATATAATAAATAATTTAGATAACTATATTTAAAAAAAGAATTTAAATGATATATATATATATATATATATATATATATATATTAAACAAATAAAGGAAAAAAGATAAATATTAAATATTAATATATTTAAACGAAAATAGTAAAAATAAAATAATTATTGTTAATTATATAATAAAAAGTTTTTGAAAATAATATATATTTCATATAAAATATTTAAACAAAAAAAAACAAATAAAAAAATATATAAATATAACTAACTAAATAATTTTATGTAATTAAATATAAAAAAATTTGGAAAACTTAGCTGGTGATCGAGTGTGGCGCGCGCGTGCAGACTATGGTACGCCTGCAGCTTCTTGTGCGTTGGATCGAGGATGATGATGATCAGATGGCTGGTTGGACGAGGTTGCATCATGCTCACATGGACAAGCGCGCACCAGATCTTTTCGTCTATTCCCAGAAGACGCGCCAAAAAGAGATTCGAACCAGCCAATCATCGGTCGCCACCTCTTCGTCTCTTTCACCCAAAAACTGAAACTCACCTTTTACAGCGCCCTTTTTATGTTAGCTGTGAAAGCTTAGATTTATCACACCTGGAAAATTCAAGAATGCCCAAAAACAAAACGAAAATATTTCGCGACTATGCCCTTGGAATCGTCCAGTCCCCCTGAACACGATTATGGCCTTGATTTGGCCTAATTGTACCTGTAAAGCGAAGCCCCAAACACGAACCCTAATATGCAACAATGGTGATTCGTTCATAATAGCATAATAACACGCCAAATTCTCCAGAAACGATCAATACACAATATTAAACACGAATACATGAATTAAAATTGATGATGATGCATGAATAAGGCTAATCGACCAAATTTAGAAAAGTGCAAACCGTGGCTTATTGGAGCGTGTTCTTGGTGTTCAGGATCTCGAAAGCAATCGGGAATCGTTCAATGATGATCAGAGAATGTTTTGCAATCACCAAAAACACTTGAATCTTCCTGGAATTAGGAATTGGAACTTTGATTTTCTTGGAGATTTTGACTCGGGTTTGAAGCTTTTGGAGGCCGAATTTCCAACCCCTTGGAGTCTGCACTTGTTACCTTTATATAATAGAATAGTTTAGGTCAACAATTATAGAAAGAATCTTGCCATATCTTTGATTGAACTTTGAAAAAAATATGATTGAAATATGAGTTTAAATCTTTCCAAATTTACTCAAACTCAATATTTTTCACTCATTCTTGGAGAAAACGAAATCACATGGAATATGGGGACAAATAATGATAGGATTTGATTCAAATTGGTATTTTAATTGAATATTTTGATTTCCATGATTTATATAAATTATTTATCACATTTAAAAGATAAAAAATTCATATAAATGCCAAAATTTCGTGGGAGTTGGGTTTAAGGCTTTAGATGACTTATGGATCAAGTTTGAATGAAAACATCTTGGGCCCATTTGCAAAAATTTTCAATTTTCTTCACATTTTTCCCTCCAAAATAACCTGACTTTGATAAGGCCTATCTCTCTCAATTTTTGGGGTATGGATGTGTTCTAAGACTTTTTAGAAACCTTAGAGAGTCCTCTAATCAATGTCTTTGGTCTCATATCAAAATCATTTTCCATGCTCCTTGTGTGTCCTTTTGAAAAAGGTGACTTTTTGTTGACTTTTGAAAATGACCTATAATGTTTTAGTCCATATCTCTCAAATGAAGCATTTTTAGAATTGGCATGTGAGATACAAATTTGTAGAGAATCAAATTTCCTTCAAAATGAGCTTTGGATGGGAAATTTCTGATGTTCCATGTGAGAGTTATGGTTGGTCAAAGTTCAGTTGACTTTTCCTATACAAAACCCTAATTTAGAAACTTCTTGATTTGTTGATTTTTGTTCTTTCCTTGATGAACCATGGTCAATTCTTGATCAAATGGTGAATGATACTTCAATATGAGGATGTTGACAAAAAATCATAAGTTTTGACTGTACTTTGACCACAGTTGACTTTTTAGGTCCACCAGTCGACTGTGGACTTTCTGAACTTTTGAGTGACCAATTCTTTGAGTTGAGACTCGATACTTGTCATGGAGATAATGTGGGATATATTGAGCCATATGAGATGTCTTGAAGCCATTGATTCAGTGATTTCCCTTTAAATAAATCAAACCCTAGTTTAGAGCCTTTGTACAGGAGAATGTGTCTATGAGCTTTATGTACTGATTTATATTGGGATGAAGAAAAAATGTATGGGCAAATTTTGGGGTATGACAGCTGCCCCTGTTCAATTATCTTAAACCTGAAGATGTAGAGTGGTTTGTATGCCAGTCGGTATCTGAAGGTGGAAGATGATTGAACATAAGAATACCAAGAAATTTGCCCTATTTGAAGTAGGGACTTTTGTCGGAGATGGGCTTGTGGATGCCATCTGGTAGTTGAAGTTTGAGAAATGTCGTTTGCGCGTTGATCGTGTCATTACCGTTCGTAGTAAATGAATTAGATCTTTTGGAGAGATAATCGTGTCTACATCGTTCGTGATGATAGAATTAGACTCTCTTGTCGTGTCAGCACCGTTCGTAGTAACTGAATTAGACCGTGGACGTCAGTGATCGTGTCTACACCGTTCGTGATGATAGAATTAGACCTCTGAAATTTGATCGTGTCAGTACCGTTCGTAGTAACTGAATTAGACCGTGGACGTCAGTGATCGTGTCTACACCGTTCGTGATGATAGAATTAGACCTCTGAAATTTGATCGTGTCAGTACCGTTCGTAGTATCTGAATTAGATCTTCTGTCGTGTCAGTACCGTTCGTAGTAGCTGAATTAGACTGAGAAGGTCAGTGATCGTGTCTACACCATTCGTGATGATAGAATTAGATCTCTGAGAGTTGACCGTGTCAGTACCGTTCGTAGTAACCGAATTAGATCTTTTGTCGTGTCAGTACTGTTCGTAGTAGCTGAATTAGACTGAGAAAGTGATCGTGTCATTACCGTTCGTGGTAAATGAATTAGATATTCGAGCGTTGATCGTGTCAGTACCATTCGTAGTAGCTGAATTAGATCTTGGAAAGTTTGGAGATTTCGTTCATTTGTCGGTACCTGTATTCTGAAAAAGGTAAGGTTAATCTTTATGCAATGTCATGATGCATGAGTTATGTAATGAATCCCTCAAAATAAATGAGAGCTTTTGCATGTTATGTATGAGTTCATTATGAGGTAACGTATGCAATGTATGAATGTGAATATGATTTGTAAATATGCTTTATGATGTAGTCTTGACTGGGAAAATAAATCTCTGTTTCCTTGTGGTTTTGATGTCTGGTTTCGTCTTGAAGATGCTCAGCTGGGGATTCATAATTTCTGCTTGGGGATGATCCGTAACTTGATGTTGGGGAGCCATGCCTTTGTCGGGATAAGAGTATTTGAAGATATCTTCTTAGTGATTACTCTGTGGGGATATGATCTTGCGAAATCAGTTTTGTGGGAAGACGCGGATATCTTGAATGTTGCCCCTAGTATTATAGTACCTATCATTCCTGGATTTGATTAGGACACGTCACTGAGTATTGGTCAAGATGTCGAACTGGACTTGCATAGATTTGCCCCAGTTAGTAGGAACTTTAGAAAGATTCGCCTCGCGAGGACTTTGTGAGATGTACACTATGGGCGATATGCCCCTAGTAATCATAGGCTCAAGACAATGCCCCATGTTGGTTGGAAATAGATTCAGATTTACTTGGATGCATGCCCCTGATTGTTTTTTGGCATCTTTGAGAGATTCTCGGAATCTTGACTTGATTGCCCCAGATTGGTCGGGAAATAGTTTGAAACCTACTTGAGATGTATGCCTTTTGATTGTTTGGCATTTGAGAGATTCTTCGAATCTTGGCTTGATTGTCCCAAATTGGTTGGGCAAAGCATGCCATGCCCCTTGTATACGTACGAGACATTGCTTCTCGGAGTAATCTTGTCTGTTGGGATAACTTTTAGTCATTAGTTGAACCATGTGCAAGTTCTTTCAGTTGCTAACGTTTGAAATTATGTAGCAGAATTTGTTTAATAATGAATTCATGAGATGCAATGCATACGTTTGTCTTGAGTTTTTGGAAACACATTAAAACAAGAGATGTAAAAACATGATATTTGTAACAACGTGATGTTTGTAAAAATGAAATATCAACTCAGCATTTTTGTAATCCTTAAGGAGTCAGGATACCCTTTTGGTGACAGTATGCTTTCGAACTAACCATGCTTCAATTAGGACTTTTGCGGGTTGTAGCGTGGCTTGGTTCACGGTTTAAGAAACAAAGGATAAAGGCTCAAAATTTGATTGTACCCACCCCTCTTCGTGATGTTCTTCAGTCCTAAGCTCAGTTAATTCAACTTATGCATTCAGGTTCCAAGAGACTTTTGGATTTGCACATATGATGATGGTTCACAAGCAGAGAACTTTTGAGATGGCAGTCAGTTTTTACTTTTGGTAGTCACAACATTGTGTTGTTCAGGAGTTTATCGACTTCCCAGTTTTCATCCTTTTGTTATCCCTAACTTTTGCCTGAACTGTTTTTTTGAGATTACAGTCAGCGGGATGCCTTGATTTTTGCCTAAGTCGTCTTTTGATTTTTGACTTAGCAGGCTTTTCCTTGTATATATGTTTTTTCATTTTCATTTTTTTTCTTTTTGAAAGATATTGACTGCCTTGCTTAATGATTGATGAACCATCATTGGCTTTTGATTGACATCTCCAACACTTCTTTGATGTGTGCGGATGATCGCTTGTGATTGAAACCTTTGTTGAAAGGTGTACTGAATAATTCTCTTAAGATAGAATGCACAACCAAATTAACTGAGAACTACCCTGCCCCAGGTTATATTCAAGGGTTTTAATTAGTACAAGAAAGAAACTTCTACTTCTTAGGCTCAAAGCGGTTGACGAGGGATTAACATCCTTATATCTCCACTGTTTAGGAATTGAAACAATGCCTGTACATCGTCAGCATAGTCTGCTCAAAAGCATACTGTATGAGGTTGCGGTATCATTTTCGTCATCCTCCCTTAAAAGGCTTACAGCTTAGCAGGAGTTGAGTATCACAAAACACATGCAAAGTAACGACATAATTTAAAAAGAGTGATAGCGAAGTAATTTATTCAAGACAAACGTATGCAATGCACTGATGATGATTATTAAAACAAATAATGTCTATCATAATTGGAGTGTTCAAACAGACAGAATAGAAATTGCAAATGAAAGTAAATCTAATGATCTAAAAAGTTCATCCTTCTAGGTATTAATCAATCTTTTTGTGATTAGGCATAGGAGTAGTGATCACCACAGGAGTCTTGGGATGATAGAATTCAATTTCACCAGCATCGATCATGTCTTGAATCTTGTTCTTCAATGGCCAACAATCATTCGTATCATGCCCAGGGCTATTGGAGTGATATGCGCACCTCGCATTGGGCTTGTAGCTAGGGGCGGAAGTGTTGGGCTTTATAGGAGGATCCCTTAAAGTAATCAAGTTCTCTCTCAGCAAATGTTGTAATGCCTGAGCCAATGACATGTTGATCTTTGTAAACTGACGTTTAGATGTATCTGACTTGCGTCTTTGTTGCGGAGCTAGTGTAGAGGTCAGAACTGTCCCCATAGATTGGTTATGTTCATCGTGATCTTTCTGGTCGTACACAGTGTGAGGTTTCTCAGGAGAGTGGCAGTCAATGGTCTTGTCATCGATTAAGTCTTGGATCTTATTCTTCAGTGTCCAACAGTTATTAGTGTCATGTCCAGGACTATCAGAGTGATACGCACACCTTGCATTAGGATTATAACGAGAAGAGGAGGTACTAGGATTCCTCGGAGGATCCTTCAAAGTGATTAGCCCTTTCTTCAGCAATTGTTGCAACGCTTCGGCCAGAGTCATATTGATCTTTGCGAATTGGCGCTTAGGTGTATCTGACTTGTGTCTTTCTTGTTGAACTGGTGTAGAGATTAGAATTGTCCCCACAGATTGGTTGGGTTCATTGCGACCTTTCCGATTGTACCCAGTATTGGCCGTATGAGGTTTCTCAGGTGAATTGAAGTCAATGATCTTGCAATCAATGAGGTCTTGGATCATGTGCTTCAACGGTCCACAATCCTCTGTATCATGACCAGGACTGTTTGAATGATAAGCACATCTTGCATGGTACTTGTACCCAGGAGCGGGATTAGTAGGAAGTGAATATGGAGGCAATAGAGTTATCAAGTTCTGATTGAGCAGTTGTTGCAGAGCTTGAGACAGAGGCATATGTAATGGGGTGAATGACCGCTTAGGCTTGGATCTCTGATTATCTTGACCACCTTGATACTTATATTGATTCTTCTCCTTCTCGATCAGCAGTGCCTTCAATTCTTCTTGCCCCTTGGCCAAGTGAAAGATTACTTTTTGGAATTGGTTATTCTGAGCCTGGAGATTTTTGACAGATTGTTCGAGATCCATCTTTCTTACTGAAATAAAGAGCGGAAAGATGAGGCATTTGTTTTTATGAAGCCTGTGATGCGATGTTTATGAATGCATGATTATGCATATGCAATGATCTCAAGGAGTTACAGGCCTTTTAACACATTTAAAAGAAAAGAAAAGTAGAAGCAAAAATAAATTAATTATTTTAAATAAAAACCAGTGTATTATATGTTTTTTTTTTACTATTATTTTTTGAAGTTACATTAAAGAAATACTAAATAAAATATAAAAAGAATCACTCTTCAGGGCGGTGCTTTCTCTTTAATCCTCTGATTTCCTCTTTATGGGCTTTGACCATCTCGTTCTTTTCTTGAATAAGCCTATCAATCTCTAGCTCCCATGATTGTATCTGATCAGGTGAGATGAAGTCTTCGATCTTCCACTTGCGAGAGAAATAGTCAAGCATACTATCTCGTTCCTTAGCATTAGCCACTAATACTGCTTTTTCTGCTTCAACCTTTTGTAGATGCTTCTCAAGATCAACCTTTTCTTGTCTTAAATGAGCAACAGTGGCAGCAAGGTCTTCGTTTGGAGCGGGTACATAAGGCTCCAACTCTATGTGAACCTCGGGAGGAGTGATCCTCGGAACAACGGGTGTGTCAGATGGATGTGGTATGCCAAACTCGACGACTCGGTCATAAATCCATTTAAAGTAAAGATCTGAAGGAGTATCCATCCTCATTCCCAATTCTCTTGCACCCACCTTTTTTACTTCATACCAAGCTTTAATGAAGCGATTCTTCTTTTCAGTTGTATCTGAACCATAGTCAAAATCTTCCGCACTAAGATATATGGAGCGGGGCTTATCTTTCAAAGCAAAACCAAACTGATGTCGAGCAAGTATAGGATTATAGGTAATTCCTCCATGGATGCCAAGAAGAGGCACATTAGGGAACTCTCCACAGCGGTCATATAACTGAACTCCCTCGAATTTCTTTGGATACCAAATGATGTCGTCGTATGAAAGCTCCATAATCCTTTGAATCCAAGTCAAACCTTCTTCATTCTTTATTGAGGATCGGGGTAGGTGAGAAATAAACCACCTATGTAAGAGAGGGATGCACCCTAGAACACAACCTCGTCTCTTTGTCACTCTAGCATTGATGGAATGCAATAAATCACCAAGTAGAGTAGGAACAGGATTCTTGCTAAGGAAGATCTTGATAGCGGCCCTATCAACAACTTTGTCACAGCGGTGAAACAGAACTTGTCCATATATCAGCAAGGTTAGAACACTTTCCAAGGCATCCATGCTTAAAGCTTTAGCAAAGATCTTAGCTTTCTCGATCAAGAAATCCGCAGGTATTCCAGAATAATCTCTTTTGTTGATCCACACTTTATTAATTTCTGATCTTGGTAGGTGTAGAGCAGCAGCAATGTCTTCCAACTTAGGACCTCCTTCCTCACCAGTGTAAGGAATTTGATCAGGTATGGGCATGTCCATTATATGAGAAAATTCTTCCAATGTAGGTACCAGTTGAAAATCTCTATAAGTGAAGCAATGGAGAAGAGGATCATAAAACTGCATCATGGAGTTGAGGAGAGCTTCATCCACTTTGGTTCGCATTAAACTCATCAGTTTGTTGAGAGATTCAGAAAGAATGAGAGAGCCAGTAATGTCATCACATAAGAGTCTTAATGCAGTAGGTACTTTCTTGAAGTTGAGGAAGAAAGGTTTTCTGATTAGGATCCCCATTATTCAAATAACCTACAAAACAAATTATGGTTAAAATACCTTTTTCTCCTTGAGATGAGTTAGCCATGTCATGAATGCATGTATGCATGATGCATCACCGAAAAACAAATCCACACAAATCACACAATTTTTGGTTTAAGGCTTGCATGGAGTTTAGATCAGGTGTCCTTCCCAAGGGCATTTCTATGGATAAGGAGATTTCAGCAACAGGTTCTACAAGTTATCCAGAATTGTAAGCCCTTCTAAAGCACCCTCGGACATGATGCATTTACACCATGCAATGACACTTTGAGAAAGAACCTATCTGAATTGTAGCATCGGGTAGCGACTAGTCCTTAACATTTGTCAAGGGTAGTCCCCCCACTACGTTCCTAAAGGCCAGGATGGGTTAAGGGTAACTAAAGGTCCTTGAGCTCCGGCGCACCCACAGACACATACATAGACCTCCCTCATTTGAGAAAGGTGTGCATATGCTATGGAGTCCTAACTCAAGCGTGAACTTCATACTGACTCATCTCCCACATATGTGAAAGAGGTCCTTATGACTATGCCACTCCTAATCTTAAGGGTTCTTGAATCCGGGAATAGGATTCGTCCTTCAGTTAATTCCCAAAGCGCCCCTGAAAAATTAAACAAACAAAGCAAACAATAGAAAACATTTAAGTGATTTCTAAACTTTTAAGGTAACCCCTCTTTTATCGAATTTAGTCCCCAGCAGAGTCGCCAGTTCTGTAACACGGTGAACTGACTTTTTATAATCGAAAATGTCGCGGTTAAGCATGAGTCGCCACCGACTTTTATTTTATCCAAACTATATTCGGAAAGGCAAAAAGAAACAGAAAAAAACCTTTTAAGAAATCTGAGTTCGGGGGGTAATTTATGCAAAGGGAAGGTGTAAGGCACCCTTTGCATCCATGGTTTTCCATGGGCTCTTAATTGCTTTGCTTGCTCGTTTGTTTAGAAAATGTAGATGAAAGAGATAGGGACTTTAGCTTGTGAATAAGCGTTGCCCTTTTGAAAAATTATGAGAAAGAATATAATAAAAAGGTTTGAGCATTGCAAGGCAATTAGGGGCAATTACCTTAAACTCAGATGATAGGTCTCTTTTTAGCCTTTCAGAATGAAAGGGTCTATCCTTGCCATAAGAGGGCAGGAAGCCTTTCGTTTGGAGGTTGAAGGGTCATCGAAGCATCCTTTGCCATAAGACTGTCCCCTGCCATAGAAGGGCAGGTAGTCTAAGGTAAGGATCAGAATAAGCCCTATTCGTAGGCAGCCAGAAGATACCTCAGCCTTTTTCGTAGGCAACATCCGAGGGTCGAGGTCATTTGTGTATCGAAGGCAGCATCATTAGGGTCGTGACCTTTTTATCGAGGCAACATGGTTGAGGTATCCTCGAATTCGAGGGACGTGGCTTATTCTGCAAAAACACAAAGGCAACAGGCAACAAGGCAACAGGCAACAGGCAACAGAGAGGGTTACCCAACAAGCGTGCGTGTGTGCACCAATCACGTGATTCAATTCAGATATTTATCTTTTAATTAATTATTCTAATTCAATTAACGAGTTGCACTCCCTAAATTACTAACCATGCAGTTATAAAGCAATAAAGGGAAGGGGGAAAATGAAACCAGCGGAGGAGAGGGGATTTGTAACCAGCGGATATAAAATAATAGGTCTGAACAAGTAATAATTAAATAGGGTCGAGGTTTTAGGGTTACCGACTATTCGAGCTTTGGCAATTGGCGAACCCTGGAAAGAAAGAAACATGGCAAACAAAAAAAAGGGGGTGAGTGCATTGTCAAGTTCGAATGCAAACTTCATTAACCACAAAGAAAATAGAATAATAAATTAAAAGTAGAAATAGAGATAAGGTACTTAGCTTGGCATTTGCCTGACAGGGTTGAGGGCAAGGTTTGCCAGAAGCATCGACCCTGACCATTAGGAATGAGCAAAGAAACAAATAAGGCGTGAGTGTATTATCAGATTCGAGGGCGAAGGGATTAACCCTAAAAATAAAGAATAAATAAATAAATAACAATTAATAATTAAATAAGCGAGGCTACTTAGCTTTGGTTTGGATTTGATCTGATATGGTTAGAGTCGGAGGAAACCTCGGAGGTAACCCTGAAAAGACAAGGCAGAAAGAGAGGGTGAATGTATGCACAGTTCAGAAAATGTAAGGGCAACCTTAAAATCAAAAGGAAACAAAATAGACTTTGAAATTTAAATGAATCGAATACTTAGCTCCGTATTTGACGTGGCGCGTATTCGGAATTAATCATATTGCTAACCCTGAAAAGGCACAGAAAAGAAAAGAAAATATTTTCAGTGTATTATCAATTCTGGTTATGATTTAGACAGAGTGTAATGATAAATCGATTTAATTAATTATTGGTCTTGCGACCTAATTAATTAAATCGAGGCAAAATTTGAGTGAAAATAAATTTTAGGAATTTTTGGGATTAAAATAAAATAAATATGAATTTTTAAAGGTATTAAAATGATTTAAATAACATAAACAAATAAATATATATAATAAATAATTTAGATAACTATATTTAAAAAAAAAAGAATTTAAATGATATATATATATATATATATATATATATATATATATATATATATATATATATATATATATATATATATATATATATTAAACAAATAAAGGAAAAAAGATAAATATTAAATATTAATATATTTAAACGAAAATAGTAAAAATAAAATAATTATTGTTAATTATATAATAAAAAGTTTTTGAAAATAATATATATTTCATATAAAATATTTAAACAAAAAAAAACAAATAAAAAAATATATAAATATAACTAACTAAATAATTTTATGTAATTAAATATAAAAAAATTTGGAAAACTTAGCTGGTGATCGAGTGTGGCGCGCGCGTGCAGACTATGGTACGCCTGCAGCTTCTTGTGCGTTGGATCGAGGATGATGATGATCAGATGGCTGGTTGGACGAGGTTGCATCATGCTCACATGGACAAGCGCGCACCAGATCTTTTCGTCTATTCCCAGAAGACGCGCCAAAAAGAGATTCGAACCAGCCAATCATCGGTCGCCACCTCTTCGTCTCTTTCACCCAAAAACTGAAACTCACCTTTTACAGCGCCCTTTTTATGTTAGCTGTGAAAGCTTAGATTTATCACACCTGCAAAATTCAAGAATGCCCAAAAACAAAACGAAAATATTTCGCGACTATGCCCTTGGAATCGTCCAGTCCCCCTGAACACGATTATGGCCTTGATTTGGCCTAATTGTACCTGTAAAGCGAAGCCCCAAACACGAACCCTAATATGCAACAATGGTGATTCGTTCATAATAGCATAATAACACGCCAAATTCTCCAGAAACGATCAATACACAATATTAAACACGAATACATGAATTAAAATTGATGATGATGCATGAATAAGGCTAATCGACCAAATTTAGAAAAGTGCAAACCGTGGCTTATTGGAGCGTGTTCTTGGTGTTCAGGATCTCGAAAGCAATCGGGAATCGTTCAATGATGATCAGAGAATGTTTTGCAATCACCAAAAACACTTGAATCTTCCTGGAATTAGGAATTGGAACTTTGATTTTCTTGGAGATTTTGACTCGGGTTTGAAGCTTTTGGAGGCCGAATTTCCAACCCCTTGGAGTCTGCACTTGTTACCTTTATATAATAGAATAGTTTAGGTCAACAATTATAGAAAGAATCTTGCCATATCTTTGATTGAACTTTGAAAAAAATATGATTGAAATATGAGTTTAAATCTTTCCAAATTTACTCAAACTCAATATTTTTCACTCATTCTTGGAGAAAACGAAATCACATGGAATATGGGGACAAATAATGATAGGATTTGATTCAAATTGGTATTTTAATTGAATATTTTGATTTCCATGATTTATATAAATTATTTATCACATTTAAAAGATAAAAAATTCATATAAATGCCAAAATTTCGTGGGAGTTGGGTTTAAGGCTTTAGATGACTTATGGATCAAGTTTGAATGAAAACATCTTGGGCCCATTTGCAAAAATTTTCAATTTTCTTCACATTTTTCCCTCCAAAATAACCTGACTTTGATAAGGCCTATCTCTCTCAATTTTTGGGGTATGGATGTGTTCTAAGACTTTTTAGAAACCTTAGAGAGTCCTCTAATCAATGTCTTTGGTCTCATATCAAAATCATTTTCCATGCTCCTTGTGTGTCCTTTTGAAAAAGGTGACTTTTTGTTGACTTTTGAAAATGACCTATAATGTTTTAGTCCATATCTCTCAAATGAAGCATTTTTAGAATTGGCATGTGAGATACAAATTTGTAGAGAATCAAATTTCCTTCAAAATGAGCTTTGGATGGGAAATTTCTGATGTTCCATGTGAGAGTTATGGTTGGTCAAAGTTCAGTTGACTTTTCCTATACAAAACCCTAATTTAGAAACTTCTTGATTTGTTGATTTTTGTTCTTTCCTTGATGAACCATGGTCAATTCTTGATCAAATGGTGAATGATACTTCAATATGAGGATGTTGACAAAAAATCATAAGTTTTGACTGTACTTTGACCACAGTTGACTTTTTAGGTCCACCAGTCGACTGTGGACTTTCTGAACTTTTGAGTGACCAATTCTTTGAGTTGAGACTCGATACTTGTCATGGAGATAATGTGGGATATATTGAGCCATATGAGATGTCTTGAAGCCATTGATTCAGTGATTTCCCTTTAAATAAATCAAACCCTAGTTTAGAGCCTTTGTACAGGAGAATGTGTCTATGAGCTTTATGTACTGATTTATATTGGGATGAAGAAAAAATGTATGGGCAAATTTTGGGGTATGACAACTGGCAAAGGGGCAACAAGAACTGAAAGCCCTGATAATCAAGAAGAAAAAGAAGCCCAAAGGATCTGTAGGCTTGAGTCACCTGAAAAGGAAGATCAAAATCCCAGTCAAAAAGTTCAAAAAGCCACCGATCCCTGAAATAGTCGGCGATGGTGAACAAGAAGACAATCAAAGCAACCAGGGTTCTGCTAAACCCTCTCTCTCTTCAAATGAAGAAGAGGATCATTCTGGGGACGAACCGGATGATGACAAATACCAACAGCTGGAAGACCGTATGAAAGCTATGGAGATACAAAAAGTACCTGGTTTAGATTTCAATGATCTGGGGCTCATCTCGGATGTTGTTATCCCTCCAAAATTCAAAGTTCCTGTCTTTGCAAAATATGATGGAGTTTCTTGCCCGAAACTACATCTGAGATCCTATGTGAGGAAGATACAACCTCATACAACAGATAACAAATTGTGGATTCACTTCTTCCAAGAAAGTCTGTCGGGTACACAACTCGAGTGGTACTACCAGCTGGAAAATACCAAGGTTCATACTTGGGAAGAATTAGCTGCTGCTTTTTACAAACAGTACCAATACAATGCTGATCTTGCACCAACCCGTACTCAACTAAGGGGCATGTCTATGGGACCAAAAGAAAGTTTCAAAGGATATGCACAAAAGTGGAGAGATATGGCTGGAAGGGTTCAACCACCCTTATCTGATCGCGAACTAGTCGACATGTTCATGGGCACTTTAACTGGCCCTTTCTATAGCCATTTGCTGGGAAGCTCATCATCAGGTTTCACTGACCTGATACTGACCGGAGAACGTGTCGAAAGTGGCATTCAAAATGGAAAAATTCAAATAGGTTCCTCCTCTGGTACTACAAAAAGGCCCATCAGCGGGAGAAATGAGGTCAATGCAACACAAATTCAGAAAAGTCGCAAAAGTGAGCAGCATCAATCTGTAGGGGCAGTTCTGATCTCCGCATCTGCACCTCAAAAAGATCAACAGCCAAAATACACGCATCGACCAGATGCACCAAGAAGAAATTTCACCAGAATCAACATGCCAATCTCTCAGGCATTGCAGAACTTGCTAAAAGCAGATCTGATCACATCAAAAGGTCCTCCAAAGAATGTCAACACTTCCTCTCCGAATTATCGCCCTGATGCAACATGTGCCTATCACTCAAACTATCCAGGACATGACGCAGATCACTGCTGGGCCTTGAAAAATAAAATACAAGATATGATAGATGCTGGGGAAATTGAGTTCGATCCTCCAGAAACTCCAAATGTCATCACTGCACCTATGCCAAAGCATGACAAAACTGTTAACGCCATCCTGGACACTGTTTACATCTATGATGTGAACGAATTATCAACTCCACTCTGCGAAGTCAAAGGAAAGCTAATCCGAGCTGGTTACTCCCCAGGATGTGACCCCGATTGCTTTTATTGTTCATGCCTGCCCAATGGTTATGAAAATCTAAGGATGGGAATTCAGAAGTGGATGGATCGCCGTATCATTATGTTTGAGAGGATCCCTTCTATGGACGTGCTGATGACATCCTTTTCTCCTCGGCTGCAGGGAGGTAAGACTCTTCCAAATCAGCAACCCGCTCTCACATCCTTTTCTCCTCGGCCTCCAGGGCCCTGATTCTGTCCTGCGCCTTGCAAAGGTTGTAACACCCCTCTAATACCCCGCGGCAATTAACAAAATTAAATCAGAGTAAACATGCGAAGGGTGTCACAATTCAAAAATAAAAGAAAACACACGTTCGACATATGTCATGCATTCACTGAAACATCTGAATTATAACTCATTAGATAAAAATCATGTTTACACAGCGGAATCAAATCATCAAGTCAACATTACATCATTAATGTATCAGACTTCAAATAAAATAAACAATAGAGTTATAATCAAAACATCACGTTCCCAGTGTTACATCTATCAGAGCATGACACCGACACAACAACTAAACCGACTTATGAGCTAATCCTCACCAAGTCGAAAGCAGCTATCCTCAATCTGAAAATATCAACAGTAAGGGTGAGTCTCATCACAGTTAACAAATGTTATTGCATCTTAAATAACAACACATCATAGTTATATTATTCACCCAACTTCATCATATTCAGATTATCAGGAACATCCATTGTTTACACAAACATCAACGGAACACGTCTTTCAAACAAACAATCATATTCAACATTAATTCAACGAAAACACACAACCAACACATCATCAATATTTATAACACTGGAATACTTCCAATCATGTTATAAAAGTATGCATATGTATGAACTGACACTATGCATGTGGTACCAACATCATCCAATGGGAATAACCCATGACCGATCCAACATCATCCAGATACGGCCCTGCCAGCACAGATTCCACACAATGGGAATCATGCCCTTCACTTATCCAACACACCCTTATGGATACAGTATCATCAATGCACATGAATGAATGCAACATATACAACATACTTATACCATCGTCAAGTCTAATGAGTAACATCGTCAAATACTCAATTCATCATCATCATCAACATCATCATCATCAAAGTATGTTTATATACATTAGCATCATTCAAATACAGTCAATCATCATCATCATCATTAAATAACATACATGTGTCCACATTAATCATCATCATTAACAAGAAGAACACACGTGTATCCACATCATTCCAACACAACTCAATCAACATCATATAATTCTCAACAAATCATCACATCATAATGTTTTTCACAACAACATCTTATATTGTCACATTTCATCATATATGTCAACAATACACCATCCAATTAAACAAGTCGTCACATGATTAATATTTCAACATAGCATGTATTCAACATATTTCATCACATATATGTACAATACATCATTCACCAAGAAATAAAATCATATTTAAAAATAATTGGATTCACACCTCCTTTCAGCATTTAAAACACGTAGGCTATCTCATAAGATTCATCGTGCTCGAAACGACACTAAAAACGGACATACGGTTCGAAAGTTACACATCATTTAACTTTTCCAAGAAAACAACTAACGCTACAGCACGCGGCGCAACCAAGGTTCGCGGCGCGACCTGAACCACAAAAACACGTTTGCGGCGCCAACCTATGCACGCGGCGCGGAACGAGAAAAAGTTACGCCTTCGCGGCGCCAACACGGGGACGCGGCGCGAACTGGCGATTTCGCAGACTTTCGAGTCTGCGTCAGATCCTGCGATCTGACTCAATCTGAGTCCAAAACTGACTCTAAACGTCATATACAGGCAGTTAATCATCAATTGCATCATTAATCATCATCACACATCAAAACAACACATAATCAACCAATAATCCATGCAATTTTTATCAATTCATAACCTCCCTAAACCTAACATATGATCCAATTGACTCAACAACATCCCTTATCAATATTATTATCTAAGAACACGATAATAGATGATAACCAGAGAGTCCCCCCTTACCTTAGCCAAGAGTGCTTAATCTTTGGTCTCTCCCTCTTTAGTTCTCCTTCGGTTCTTCGTGTTCCCCAAAACCTCTGTTCTGTTTTCCACGTTTCTCTTTTCTTTTTCCCAATTTTCCTTATTTCCTTTATTTTATGAAAACATAAAATAATTAGTAATGGGCTTACTCACTTAGCACCCCCATACTACTAATCTCACCATCCAGCCCAATGGCCATTAATCCATAATTCTTCAATAATTCAACAAAATACCAAATAATTCTAAATAATAATTTAATTTCCGATTAAATTAAAATTAGAAAATATGGGGTGTTACAACTCTCCCCCACTAAAAGAGTTTTCGTCCTCGAAAACATACCTCAAGTAACCAGCTCGTATAAGAGTCCTTCACCTGACTCTCCAGCTCCCAATTAACAGTACCATCAGTCAATCCTCAAATTCCATCCGACATAACCAACAGGAAACATGTTTCATACATTCCAATCCCAGTTCTTGCGTCACATTTGACCATCCAAGGTGTACCACTCATAATATCTCTAAAAGGTTAACAACAATAGAACATTGAGGTACAACCTATACCATACGCTCAACAACTGAGTAATACAATTACACAATCCATAGTATGATCACACTTGATCAACAATGCAGTAATGCATTCCATCTACCAACATACCAACCTTAGACACACTCTTCCATTTGAGCGATAAAATAATACTTACACTTTTCATCAACTTCTTCCTTCAACAAACTCAATACTCATATTCCCATACCATTGAATTCCAATTATCTGACTCCTCTTAAGTCACGCCATCAATTGTCCAACACGTTACATTCCGCTTTTGCTGCACTATTCTGATTACTCATTACAACCATCATTACCAATTAGACTTCTGAGTTATACCCAACTCTGGCCCTCTTTACTCATTCGTTCAAGAATCATTCTTTACCATCCATGGTACTAATCTACCACTCATCAATACTTACTCGCACTCAAAACAATTCCTGAGTTACCACATCTATTAAAACATTCCAACCATCGGAATGAGTGCACACACAAGTAATTATAATCACGCTCATCAGCCCCTATACGCCATTTCTTACAAAACAACTCAAATTGAGTTTCGCTCTTTTCTAAGAATTAAATCAATTTCTCTCTTCATAGAGTATAATTCCTCATTATATCTGGAATCTACAATGTCACCTCAATAACAGCGCAAAATTATTACAACATCATATAGCATCAACTCTTCGTTTTAATTTCGCCGAATACATACTTGTTAACTAAGTACAACCGTAGTAACATATTCATCATCTCGATAATTATTCAAAAGACTTACAATCCTTCGACACAACATCCTCACATCCACTGGATTCTAAATCCAACATATAGATCAATACATATTCTCTATGTAGGCTTCCGACATATTAATTCCTTACTTCCCGTGAGTAGTACTCATAACACTACTCCACATCACACTTTCGCTGCGCGACTCTGATTACCCGTCTTAAGTCATCATCCACCATGTTGTACTCTTTCATATTCACTTCTTCACAAGTTCACACAACATAGTGAGTGATTATTCTCACAGCTTAGTATTCATCACATCTTAAACCATTAAGGTAACAAAACAAGCTTATTTCTTCTATATGATTCCATCTACTACCAACAAGAGATTTAGGGTGATCAAGTCCTAAATTTGTCAATAGATAGTTGACAATCATATTTAAGCATAAACCGCGTTACTACATAATAGTGTCCATTTCCGAGTTTGCACCCAAACTCATTAACATCGCCATAGTTCAATAATTCAATACGGTGTCCTTCTTCTAGAATATCCTCTTGAAGCTAAAACATCAGTTACACAAATCAAATCACTCAACCTCATTACATCGTTTTCGTCGATTCTGAATTCACCGCCTTTACTTTGATAATTCAAAGTCAACCTATCGATCAACTCAACATCATCTTTCTGACCTTCTCTAATCTCGTTAAGAATACCACTAGTCATCTTCTAGCATACTCAATCTAACACTATTAGGAGTGCCTTCACATACTAACTCAAGTATCTAAATTGTCCAATTAAATCCAGTTCATTCACCATTAGCACCGACATATTTAAAGACTTCCTACTCAACGCCATAACACGACATTCATAACTTGTGGTTTTAATCCAAATCCTATGACATCCTTCGTGCTCAAATATCATCCCACTCGACATCTCAACAAAATATTCCTCACATTCAATAGGTGTCAGAAATCTTCTAAAATTCTTCCTTTATACTTATCGTTACTTTGCCATCACAAATACGATTCCCAGAGTTCTAAAGTTTATTCCATCTTTGCTACTAATTCAATCTTTACTAAAATCCATCGGCACTCAAATCATCTTTATTATCGAGCATCTCATCAACTTATTCATCAACATCACGTCCTACTCAACTTCGTTTCGAATAATCACGGTAGTAGGCATTCCTATTCAACAACTTTCACGCTTCCTTAACTGAATTCAGAATATCTTCTCATAGGATCACCTATACTGTATCTATAACTCTCCCATAATGTAGAACATAATTCCACCTCTTCATAGGTTCAAACGGCACATTAATCCGACACTCGAAACTCAAGATATGGATTTTCCAATCATTGCCCGAAAATGCAACACCGACATCATGCAGCGACACTCTATACGATATATCCAAAACTCCTCAATTGGTAAATTCAATTCTTAAAATTACTCCTCAACAAACCTTCTAATTATTCCTTCAATCCGTTCAACACTGACACTAACATCCCATGCAGTACCAATAAACAAGTCTAGTTATAAGAACAAGAGTAACCGTAACTTCACTTCTTTCCAACGTCATCCTGTCACGATTAATTATGTTACAGCTGCTGCAACTATTTTTATAACAAATTTCATCTCGTTAGCTTTCCGACGCTTCAAACGGGACTCAATTCGGATACCCAGAACTCCAGTTATGAATTTTCGAAGTTCTGCAGCTATTCAACATTTTTCCTGCGTTTTGCTTACGAAAATCTCACTCCACAACTCATTTTCTTCATCTAGTTCACATTCCAAACAGCCCCTTATCATATCTCTTCACTTCCAAACATTCTTATAACTTGAGTAACATATCCCATCACTGAAGCGCAATTTCTGGAACGTTACGACATCAATCCTTTTTGCAAACTTGCAGCTGAACCTCTTCCGAGACGTAAGGCTACTCAACTGAAAACTTCGCAGCACACCAGCACAGCTGACACATTGCAACTTTCTAATTTTCCTTCTCTTACAATAACTGTCAATTACCTCTAATCATCTTCCTTCAAGATGTTCCAACTTAATTACCAGTCATGTCTTGATTCCAAGTCGCCTTCAATTCGGGAAACGACAACTCCAACAACGCTCGCACTGTTGCCAACAACAGCCTACTGAATCAATCGTCTTACAACTGAAACATCACCGAAGAGCCAAACTTCTCCCCCACTTGTCTCAATCCAACACCTGCAACAAACAACCAAGTACCGACAATGATTCTCTCACATGTCGTGTACCAAGGAATAAAACGCCGACAGTATTCAACTATCGTGCAACTCAACTGACTCGACAATTGGCCGGACGGACCGACCTGCTCTGATACCACTATTATAACACCCCTCTAATACCCCGCGGCAATTAACAAAATTAAATCAGAGTAAACATGCGAAGGGTGTCACAATTCAAAAATAAAAGAAAACACACGTTCGACATATGTCATGCATTCACTGAAACATCTGAATTATAACTCATTAGATAAAAATCATGTTTACACAGCGGAATCAAATCATCAAGTCAACATTACATCATTAATGTATCAGACTTCAAATAAAATAAACAATAGAGTTATAATCAAAACATCACGTTCCCAGTGTTACATCTATCAGAGCATGACACCGACACAACAACTAAACCGACTTATGAGCTAATCCTCACCAAGTCGAAAGCAGCTATCCTCAATCTGAAAATATCAACAGTAAGGGTGAGTCTCATCACAGTTAACAAATGTTATTGCATCTTAAATAACAACACATCATAGTTATATTATTCACCCAACTTCATCATATTCAGATTATCAGGAACATCCATTATTTACACAAACATCAACGGAACACGTCTTTCAAACAAACAATCATATTCAACATTAATTCAACGAAAACACACAACCAACACATCATCAATATTTATAACACTGGAATACTTCCAATCATGTTATAAAAGTCTGCATATGTATGAACTGACACTATGCATGTGGTACCAACATCATCCAATGGGAATAACCCATGACCGATCCAACATCATCCAGATACGGCCCTGCCAGCACAGATTCCACACAATGGGAATCATGCTCTTTGTAGCGGGGAAAATCTGATATCGAAGCCATGGGATTGACTCGAATCAATATTTCGTTTGAAATCGCCACCGCGCTTTATTTTTTCAAAGGAAAAGGGAAAAGAACGTAAAACCCAAAGTTTTGTTTTTAAAACAAGAAAGAGATCACAGGTACGGGTGTTGATTATATGAGGGGAAGGTTTAAAGCACCCCTCATATCCGTGGTACTCCACGGGAACCTTTTTGAAAATCTGTGTTGTGTGTGCTAAAAAAACGGTTTGTTTTATTTTTTAAAATAAGCTCGGCAAAGCGTTAAGCTTTGGGCCTACATACCTCCTCGGTGCAATGGAGAAGTCAGAGCTAATGTAGTTCCGCTTTTGGGAAAAAAACGTTTTAAAAACGAATAAACACTTTATCGTCGTCGGAGAGAAATACTCAGCCATTGATCTTGAGCATGAGAACAAATGAATTCTTTGCATCGCAAATGAAAGAAGGGCTCCAACTCGGATAAAATCAACGAGTATGCCACTAGCTCTCTCACGCGGAAAAGATCTCATTATATCAATCAATTTCAAAATCGTGGGGTATAACCACTCGTTTCGACAATTAACGGTGTCTAAACTTTTGAAGAAAAGCCACTAAGGGCGAAAGATATTTTTAAGAAAAAAGGTTTTGAAAAGGTTTGCAAACATAAGAATATTTTGGAAAAAGGGAGAAGATTTTGAAAATTTAAGAATGGGAGGAGATGAAGAGGCTAACCTAGTGCATAAAATAAAAGCTAAGGAAAGAAGCGGTCTAACCAAATAAGAAGCCAACACTCGACATTAAGAGTCAAGGTAGTTTTCCCATCCTTTGGATTTATCAATACCAACACATTAACACTTGGGGATCCAGATGAACTTATTGTCTTAGCACCACTTTGCATTAAGCACATTAAGAATTCTGACGAAAATCGGGCAGAGTAACGGCTGTTTTTGGGTAAAATCCTTATTGCAATGCCTTGGAATTAACCATCAAGGGCTTTCAAGGAAATACCTGCACACATAAACAGACAACAATCCAATGCCAGACAGACAGAATAACAGCAGAGTAATAATAGAATGGGTCCAGAGGCACTAGATCCATAAGTCCGAATCTCCAATATGCTAGGGATAGTAACCGATAGTCCAAAGAGAGCCTTATGTATTTTTTAGAATTTTTGGTTGTTTATTAGTATTTTAGCAAGAAAAGTAAAGTATGGTCCAAGTGGACAAAAGAAAAATAACGGAAGCATAAACATATGTCCAAGTGGACAAAGGGAAAATGGCGGAAAGTAAATATGATGAAATGATAAAGTAAAGCGATAAAGCGAGAAATATAAAAAGCGGTAATATAAAGAGCGGTAATATAAAGAGCGGTATAGTAAAAGTGCGGAAATTAAAGTTAGTTGTTAAATGTTAAAGATAACCATCTTGAAACTTGTCAAGTATGTTATCAAAGTTAGTAGGGAGATCTATGGTGAGTGAATGATGTACTCGGATTTAAAGTCAATGGGGCTTATCAGAAGCTTGATAAAATCATAGCGACTACACGATAAAAACCTCCACAAGTCTTAAATCAACCGCATACAATTCTCTTCCATATTTGATCTTTTATCGAGTCGGGACAAATGTAGGAGAACTCTCCATGTATCAAGATTATCAATCAAAAGAAATAAGAAGGAGAAGAAGAAATGATCTAGCCTTTATCAAGAATCCATAGAATTCTCAAGATATTAAGACTTTCATCGATCAAGAGGAAATAAGATGAAAAAAGGATAAGAATAGAAACAAATTGATCTAGTCTTTATCAAGAATCCATAGAATTCTCAAGATATTAAGACTTTCATCGATCAAAAGAAAACAAGATGAAAAAGGTAAGAATAGAAACAAATTGATCTAGTCTTTATCAAGAATTCATAGAATTCTCAAGATGTCAAGACTTTCATCGATCAAAAGAAAGATAAGATGAAAATAAGAATGAAAACATAAAAGATAATCAACTCACACTATCATTAATATCATTCATCTAATATTATGGATTAGGTCATTTCAAACCTATCAACATCCTAGATCCAATGATATTAAGGAAGTGGAGGAAGTAGGAAACCAAAACAAGCATAAAAGAGGCAAAAAACCACATTCTGCCAGCAGGAAATCGATTTCATGCAGGGGGAAATCGATTTCCATAGTGCAGTTTTCAAAAAAAACAGGTTACGTTCAGCAGGAAATCGATTTCATCCTTAAGGAAATCGATTTCCTCAGTGCAAAATCCAGCAAAAACAGCATTTAGAGGCATAAAACTTGACTTGAACAATCATACAAACACCTTATGATCACACATCAATTGGAGCACGAATTTTCCATCAAATCACCAACAAATAGCACCAATATAGCATCAAAGATGCATTGAACACAAATCACAAAGGATCTACATCATGATACACAAAAGGATGAAGAAAATTTACCAAATCTTGAACAAAACTTGGATCTACTTCAAGAATCAACAACACAAATCTTGATCTCTCAACAATTGAAGAAAAAAGAGTGAAATGGATGGTGGCTTAGCTCAAAGTTTGTGAGGTTCAAGATGTAACTCACAAACTTTATGAAAGAAAAAGAGCTTTGGTGAATTTGGTAGGGATGAGGAGAGAAATTGCAAGGGATTTGTTGGCTCTCAAAGCTTGAGAAATGAGAGAGGCAAGGCCTCTATTTATAGAATTGGAGCAAGAGTAGTGGCAATTTGGTCATTTTGTGTTTGGTAATTAGCTTGTGTTTAATTGATGATTAAAGTGGTGTTTAAATGGTAAGAAATGGTAAAATGAAGTTTAAGTGGGTTTAATGAAGGGATTAATTTTGATGAGGTGGAAAATTGGTAAAATGATCAAATAAAAAGGTGCCAAAATGATGTCAAGCTTCCCTCCTTATATTTTTTTGAATTTCGCCTTAAGGAAATCGATTTCCCCAGGGGTGAAATCGATTTCACTCTGTTCCAGAAGAGAAATTGGCGCAAAATACACTAGGGAAATCGATTTACCTAGGAGGGAAATCGATTTCATGCTGTCCAAAATGTGATTTTGGTGAAGATTGCTGCAGGGAAATCGATTTACCCAGTAGGGAAATCGATTTCATCAGTCAGAAAAGTGAAAAATGCCTTGTTTATTGCATGTCTTGGCTTGGTACCTACAAAACAAAAGCCTACAAAGAAACAAAGCAATATTTTTGGTATTTGGGTTAGTATAATAAGCATACAAGATAAACAATCATTGGTGCTTAATGGTCCCTCTTATTGATGAGGTGAGTACAACACCATAAACAAAACTTCCAAGTGAAGCTCTTGATTAGTGATTGAAATATGAATGATATAGGATCTTAGGGTCAAAAATTGGGGTATGACAGATGCCCCTATTTAAGTTTCTTCGATTTGGAAATACGATGATTGGAAATCTTCGTTTTGACAAAAATCGAAGAGACTTAAATATATAAAACACAATTTTTGATCCTAAGATGCAATGCAATGTTAATGAATGCATGTGATGATAATAAAGCATGACAACACTGGGGAGTAACAAGTGATCCACTGGGGAAAACAAATGTCTTGATATAACTCCGTTGGGGAAACAAATGTCCTGCAAATAGAAACTCCTCTGGGGAAGGCAAGACTTTGTTGGAGACGGAACTTTAGTGGGAAAAGAGATTTCTCTGGGGGAAACACTTCGCGTCAGAGAGGTTATAGCATCCTCTTTCACTGGGGATGAGAAAAGGGGTCATTCTCTTTCATTGGGGATGAGAAAGTATGCATCTGAATACCCATCATCTGTTAACAGAAATCAGACCATCGTACCACTGATGAAGAGATGTACCGCCGTACCACTGACGATAACACATACCAACGTTCCAATGAAGGCATGAAGAGATATATACCACCGTACCACTGATGATATAGAAGGAAATGATTTATCGACGTACCACTGACGATAATACATACCAACGTTCCACTGGAGGTGTGAAAGAGATATATACCACCGTACCACTGATGATATAAGGAGATGTAATTCATCGACGTACCACTGACGATGAAAGAGATGTACCGCCGTACCACTGACGATAACACATACCAACGTTCCACTGAAGGTATTAAGGAAATATACCACCGTACCACTGATGATATAGAAGGAAATGATTCATCGACGTACCACTGACGATGAAAGAGATGTACCGCCGTACCACTGACGATAACACATACCAACGTTCCACTGAAGGTATTAAAGAGCTATATACCACCGTACCATTGATGATATAAAAGGAGATAATTCATCGACGTACCACTGACGATGAAAGAGATGTACCGCCGTACCACTGACGATAACACATACCCACGTTCCACTGAAGGTGTTAAGGAGATATACCACCGTACCACTGATGATATAGAAGGAAAAGATTCATCGACGTACCACTGACGATGAAGATAACAAAATACACCAACGTTCCACTGAAGGTGAACTACCAACGTCCCACTGGAGGTTGAAGGAGAAATACACCGACGTACCACTGACGATGAAGATAACAAAATACACCAACGTTCCACTGAAGGTGAACTACCAACGTCCCACTGGAGGTAGAAGGAGAAATACATCGACGTACCACTGACGATGAAGATAACAAAATACACCAACGTTCCACTGAAGGTGAACTACCAACGTCCCACTGGAGGTAGAAGGAGAAATACACCGACGTACCACTGACGATGAAGATAACAAAATACACCAACGTTCCACTGAAGGTGAACTACCAACGTCCCACTGGAGGTAGAAGGAGAAATACATCGACGTACCACTGACGATGAAGATAACAAAATACACCAACGTTCCACTGAAGGTGAACTACCAACGTCCCACTGGAGGTAGAAGGAGAAATACATCGACGTACCACTGACGATGAAGATAACAAAATACACCAACGTTCCACTGAAGGTGAACTACCAACGTCCCACTGGAGGTAGAAGGAGAAATACACCGACGTACCACTGACGATGAAGATAACAAAATACACCAACGTTCCACTGAAGGTGAACTACCAACGTCCCACTGGAGGTAGAAGGAGAAATACATCGACGTACCACTGACAATGAAGATAACAAAATGCACCAACGTTCCACTGAAGGTGAACTACCAACGTCCCACTGGAGGTAGAAGGAGAAATACATCGACGTACCACTGACGATGAAGATAACAAAATACACCAACGTTCCACTGAAGGTGAACTACCAACGTCCCACTGGAGGTAGAAGGAGAAATACACCGACGTACCACTGACGATGAAGATAACAAAATACACCAACGTTCCACTGAAGGTGAACTACCAACGTCCCACTGGAGGTAGAAGGAGAAATACACCGACGTACCACTGACGATGAAGATAACAAAATACACCAACGTTCCACTGAAGGTGAACTACCAACGTCCCACTGGAGGTAGAAGGAGAAATACATCGACGTACCACTGACGATGAAGATAACAAAATACACCAACGTTCCACTGAAGGTGAACTACCAACGTCCCACTGGAGGTAGAAGGACATGTATCGCCGTACCACTAACGATAACACATACCAACGTTCCACTGAAGGTATTGAAGAGAAATACATCGACGTACCACTGACGATGAAGATAACAAAATACACCAACGTTCCACTGAAGGTGAGCTACCAACGTCCCACTGGAGGTAGAAGGAGAAATACATCGACGTACCACTGACGATGAAGATAACAAAATACACCAACGTTCCACTGAAGGTGAACTACCAACGTCCCACTGGAGGTAGAAGGAGAAATACATCGACGTACCACTGACGATGAAAATAACAAAATGCACCAACGTTCCACTGAAGGTGAACTACCAACGTCCCACTGGAGGTAGAAAGAGATGTATCGCCGTACCACTAACGATAACACATACCAACGTTCCACTGAAGGTATTGAAGAGAAATACATCGACGTACCACTGACGATGAAGATAACAAAATACACCAACGTTCCACTGAAGGTGAGCTACCAACGTCCCATTGGAGGTAGAAGGAGAAATACATCGACGTACCACTGACGATGAAGATAACAAAATACACCAACGTTCCACTGAAGGTGAACTACCAACGTCCCACTGGAGGTAGAAGGAGAAATACATCGACTTACCACTGACGATGAAGATAACAAAATACACCAACGTTCCACTGAAGGTGAACTACCAACGTCCCACTGGAGGTAGAAAGAGAATTGAACTACTGCCTCAATAGTTGATGATGAACTACTGAGAATAATAAGCTGCCGCTAAGAATAGGGATCAACTTCTTCTTTAATCAAGGTCATGGCTTGAGAAAAGGAACTGGATGCAAACTGTCAATTATACTGAAGCGACTTACCATTTACTGAGCTTCTTCCACTTGGAATCAAGAAGTTCATAAAGTATGAGAGATTATCACTTGATTTAAAGATAAGATTGATGTGTGGAGACATACAAACTTGCTCAAACAAAGAGGCTTCCATTTATTGTAAACCAAAACAATGATGGGGACAAAACATTTGCTCAAACTTAGAACCTTCCCCATGCTTTCAAGCACAAATTCCAGGGGAGTGCAGTAACTACACTGATGAGAAGCAAATAATTCATCATCTGATAGGGACATCAATTATGAACATATTCTCTACTGAGGAAAAAAAAATGATCTTTAAAGGCAGTATTGAGTGAACTTTTGGAAAAGAACCAAACACATCCAGAAGAGCATTCAGAAAATATTGAATAGACTCTGGAACAAATCATCAAAGTCATTCAGAAGAGCATTAAATGAACTTTGGAAGAGAATCAGACACATTCAGAAAAGCATTAGGTGTACGAAAAATAAACATCAGAGATATCCAGAAAAGCATTGAATAAACTCTGGAACAAATCATCAAAGTCATTCAGAAAAGCATTGAATGAACTTTGGAAAAGGATCAGGCACAGAGAACGTCCAAAGCATTCAGAAAAGCATTGAATGTGTGGGAACAAGCTGACATTCTAGAAAAGCATTGGAATGATCAGAGAAATATCTGGAAAAGCATCAGATACATAGTCAAATCTGGAAGAGCGTCAGATAGACTCAAAGGGGTTTTGGAAAAACATCATAACAAACGAGACACATCCGGTAAAGCATCAGAAAAAGAGACCCATGAAACAAATGGATAAATCTGTTTTGGTTGGTGCCAAATAAATGCCTTCTCAATCTAGGTTTCCCATCCTAGAGAGGTTCAAAATAGTATTGTAAGAGACCAAAGTTCAACTCCAAGAACAAACTGGATAGGAACGGTCAAACAAAGCTTTGCCCCTTGAGGATAAACTCAACTGGGGATTAATTCCATCCTGAAAAATGAGCTGAGGAGGAACACCGAAGCAAAATTCTTCCACGAGGAACAAACTCAGTGGGGATTATCAATCTTTGTGAGGAATGTACAGATCATCTTCTTCTTAACAAAAATAATGGACAACACATCAAGCTCTATTACAGGGAATCAGGGAAAATTTCTTTGGAGAAAATCACCATTCCGAACTTGCAGAGGAACTAAGAAGTTAACATCAAAGCAAACAAGTTAGCATGCGGGGGATTTTAGTTCAAAACTCAACACAAGGTGAGAAAGAAAACCCAACAGTCAACCGTTGTCTCAAAACTTCTTGGTAGAGAGTGACATACTCTGGACTAATCATGGAAACAACCTTTGTACTTCAAGCTAATGAGGTGATCAAGGTAACTTCTGATTCACAACTTGCCCCAGACTGCATGGTCTATGAAAGGAAACTACCTCAAAAGGTTCATAGAGATCTTTGGCATCATGAAGACTTTGGAATAATCTGCCCCAGATCAACAGATTCTTGGAGAGATTCATCAAATCTCGACGTAACTGCCCCTGATTGACTAAACTTGGCACCTGATTGACTGAACTTGGCACATTCTTTTACTCGACAAAGTCTTCGAGCTTTGCCCCATGATGGTAATCAAACTTGCAAAAGCATTATATTGGGAAAACAACATGCCCCTGGCAATTTTTTAGTTTTCTAATGATGATCAGATGTAAACTTCCTGAATGTCAAACAAATGTTTACAAGCAGAAAAATGTTTATTCTGAGAATGATAATGAAAATGCAACAATTATGTAAGTCTTGAAGTTTTATTGAAAAGATGTCACAAAACCTTGTGAATGAATCACTGGTTAGGGAATGACATTGATTTTTTGTATGCATACGATACCAACACAAGTTTTCAGCATAACTGACAGGAGTCAGGAACGCTTTCTTGTTTAAGTATGCTCTCGAAATAAACCCTGCTTCAATTAGGACTTTTGAGGGTTGTAACTTGGCCTGGTTCACGGTTTTTCAGAAAAAAGGATTTTTAGGCTCAAAGTTTATTTAGCCCACCCCAACTTCGTGATGTTCTCCAGTCCTATGTTCAGTTAACTCAACATGAGTATTCATCTCTCAAAAGGATTTTGTGCCATTAATGATCCAATGAAGCTTTCTTGGAGATAGCAGTCACCCTTTTTGTCTTTGTGATTGCATTCACACGGATTTGTTCATTGTTGAGGACTTTTGCTTTGTAGTCCTTTCTTTTCACTTTTCACTCTTTTCTCTTCTTTCTTTTTTTTTATTTATTTCCCTAACTTTTGCCTGGACTGATTCTTTTGAATTGGTCGTCCAGCGGGATGCTCTAACTTTTGCCTAAGTCACTTGTTTTCAAGTTTTTGACTTAGCGAGCTTTTTTTCTTTCTTTTTTTTTTTCACTTTTTCTTTCATTCTTTTGATTTTAACAAATCGTATGATATTGACTTTGTCTTGACTTGTTGAGAGGGTTGTGACTGCCTCATTTCTTGGCGGATGAAGGATAACCATTGTAGTTTCACATTTTCCAGCCTTTTGATGCGCGGGGAATAACCATTGTGGTTTTCCATGATCCAACCATTGATGTGGATATGACATGCTTGACCTTTGGATGCACAATCCTTTTTGAAATATGAACACTCGTTCAAATTAACTGAAGACTACCCTGCCCCAGGTTAAAATTAGGGTTTTTTCGTTTAGAAAAGAAACTCCTACTTCAAGGCTCAAAGGGGTTAACAAGGGATTATCTTCCTTATATCTCCGGTGTTTGGGAATTTGAAACAATGCCTGTACATCATCAGCAGGGTTTTATTCAAAAGCATACAACCAGAAATTTTGCATTTTCAGATCATCATCCTCCCTCCAATCTTTGCATAAGCAAGAATTTGGCAAAAGCAATTGGTATCATAATGCATAAAAACAAATAAACATGAGTGAAGCGAATGGATTACTTCAAGACAAACATTATCATTGTGTTAGCATTAACATTCAAAAATAAACAAGTTTCTACATGCAAACAATGCATTGAAAAACAAGAAATATTACAAATGGAAATCAATAAGAATACTAAAACTGAGAAGGCTTTCTCCATCTGGGTTTGTGCTGAAAGAAACATCTTTCAAACTTCAGGCTACCATCAATAGATCTTCATTCATGCTTTGGCCAGAGATTGTTTTGAACATTAGGGCTAATGTCTCAGAAAGACAAAATACCAGCACGAGTCAATCTTTGAACTTCAACCTTTAGAGCCCAACAATCTTCTAAACTGTGTCCGGGAGCATCCTGATGAAAAGCGCAAGTAACATCAGCATTGTACCACCATGGAATCTTCTCTGGAATTGGAGGTGGTGACCTTGTCTGAACCAAATTCTTATGAATTAGAGCAGGGAACAATTCTGTGTAGGTCATAGGGATAGGATCAAAATTAGGCTTTCGAGATTGATTTTGCTCATTCAGTGGAGGAGCTTGTTGACGAGTACTTTGCTGATAATCTGGAGTTGCATGAATTGAATTGGATACAGGAATGATATAGGAAACATGATGATGTTGATTATGATTGTTTCCTCCCCTAATTATCTTCTTTGAAAAGTCATTACCAAACTTCTTCACACTACCAGCTGAGTTACCTTCTTCAAACAAACATTCTTTTCGGACATCCTTTTCTAGAAGCGCTTTCATATCCACCTCTTTGTGGAAGTCAGTAGGTGTATGGACTACTATCCCCTTAGAAAAGGATGAGTTCAGAGTTTCAAGAAAGACCTTTGCCATCCTTTCTTCCATCATAGGAGGATTGACTTGGGCAGCAACTAGAGCCTCAACCAGAGCAGTCAGATGCTCCATACCAGCCTTCAAAGTAACCACCTCTTTGCGGAGTTCACGAATCTCTTGTTTGATACTTTCCATTTCTTCTTAGCAAGAGTGTTGTACTGATGATACCAGGAGAAAGGAAATAAGGCTCGGGAAAAAACTTCTTTAGAGAGCAGGACCAAATGCAGAATGATGCATGCAATGCAAATAATTTGTTTTTTATTATTATTTGAGTTTCAAGGAAATTAAGATATTAACTTGTAAACACTCAAACATTGGACTAAAGTTTCGATTAAGTTATCATCAAAATCAATCATCCATTTTGGTGGATTAGAGTTTTCACCCCATCAACACCCAAGATCCATTGAGTTTGATGAAACTTATGATGTTTACAAGGAAAGACCTCTAAGTTCCTTGAAAATCAAAAGAAAAAGAGTTTTCATGGATGCATGAATGCATGGTTTATGCATCAATCACAATCAAGAGCATGCAAGGTCAAAGTTCAAAGGTTCGACGTCACGAGCATGGAGCCATGGTTCCACCCATCCCAAAAGGTATGATCTAGGGAATTTTGTACCTGCCAATCGGGTTCTACAAAGGTTCCCAGAGTTTTCAATCTTCTATCGGATATTACCGGCACGCATAATTGCTCATGGGCGCTAATAATATGCCTAAAAAGACCTCGTCTGAGCGTAGTATCGCATGACAACAAGCTCAAATTGGTACTTGATCTTGTTTCTGCACTACATCCTAAAAAAGGCTTAGATTGGTTAAAAGGGTTCTAGGCCATTCAGCTTCTACGGACACTCACTATTGAAAGTAATAGCGTTATCACGATAGTTCGTAACAACCTCTACTACCTTCCATGAGGCCTCCACTGATTGGGGTTCCACCATATGACGCTCATGGTAAGGATTGCTCCTGACATGCGACTATTGGTCTTACCACCTCCTATCTCAAGTTACTCACCAAAGTTCGGGTTAGAACTTTGTCTCATCACAGAGGAACCATCGAGCACCAAAAGAAAAAAAAAGAAAATAACAAACAAAGCACACAACAATATATACAGATAAAAACACACAGATAAACAAAAATAGGCTTAACACGCTTAAAACTGGGTCCCCAGTGAAGTCGCCATTTTTCTGTAGCGGGGAAAATCTGATATCGAAGCCATGGGATTGACTCGAATCAATATTTCGTTTGAAATCGCCACCGCGCTTTATTTTTTCAAAGGAAAAGGGAAAAGAACGTAAAACCCAAAGTTTTGTTTTTAAAACAAGAAAGAGATCACAGGTACGGGTGTTGATTATATGAGGGGAAGGTTTAAAGCACCCCTCATATCCGTGGTACTCCACGGGAACCTTTTTGAAAATCTGTGTTGTGTGTGCTAAAAAAACGGTTTGTTTTATTTTTTAAAATAAGCTCGGCAAAGCGTTAAGCTTTGGGCCTACATACCTCCTCGGTGCAATGGAGAAGTCAGAGCTAATGTAGTTCCGCTTTTGGGAAAAAAACGTTTTAAAAACGAATAAACACTTTATCGTCGTCGGAGAGAAATACTCAGCCATTGATCTTGAGCATGAGAACAAATGAATTCTTTGCATCGCAAATGAAAGAAGGGCTCCAACTCGGATAAAATCAACGAGTATGCCACTAGCTCTCTCACGCGGAAAAGATCTCATTATATCAATCAATTTCAAAATCGTGGGGTATAACCACTCGTTTCGACAATTAACGGTGTCTAAACTTTTGAAGAAAAGCCACTAAGGGCGAAAGATATTTTTAAGAAAAAAGGTTTTGAAAAGGTTTGCAAACATAAGAATATTTTGGAAAAAGGGAGAAGATTTTGAAAATTTAAGAATGGGAGGAGATGAAGAGGCTAACCTAGTGCATAAAATAAAAGCTAAGGAAAGAAGCGGTCTAACCAAATAAGAAGCCAACACTCGACATTAAGAGTCAAGGTAGTTTTCCCATCCTTTGGATTTATCAATACCAACACATTAACACTTGGGGATCCAGATGAACTTATTGTCTTAGCACCACTTTGCATTAAGCACATTAAGAATTCTGACGAAAATCGGGCAGAGTAACGGCTGTTTTTGGGTAAAATCCTTATTGCAATGCCTTGGAATTAACCATCAAGGGCTTTCAAGGAAATACCTGCACACATAAACAGACAACAATCCAATGCCAGACAGACAGAATAACAGCAGAGTAATAATAGAATGGGTCCAGAGGCACTAGATCCATAAGTCCGAATCTCCAATATGCTAGGGATAGTAACCGATAGTCCAAAGAGAGCCTTATGTATTTTTTAGAATTTTTGGTTGTTTATTAGTATTTTAGCAAGAAAAGTAAAGTATGGTCCAAGTGGACAAAAGAAAAATAACGGAAGCATAAACATATGTCCAAGTGGACAAAGGGAAAATGGCGGAAAGTAAATATGATGAAATGATAAAGTAAAGCGATAAAGCGAGAAATATAAAAAGCGGTAATATAAAGAGCGGTAATATAAAGAGCGGTATAGTAAAAGTGCGGAAATTAAAGTTAGTTGTTAAATGTTAAAGATAACCATCTTGAAACTTGTCAAGTATGTTATCAAAGTTAGTAGGGAGATCTATGGTGAGTGAATGATGTACTCGGATTTAAAGTCAATGGGGCTTATCAGAAGCTTGATAAAATCATAGCGACTACACGATAAAAACCTCCACAAGTCTTAAATCAACCGCATACAATTCTCTTCCATATTTGATCTTTTATCGAGTCGGGACAAATGTAGGAGAACTCTCCATGTATCAAGATTATCAATCAAAAGAAATAAGAAGGAGAAGAAGAAATGATCTAGCCTTTATCAAGAATCCATAGAATTCTCAAGATATTAAGACTTTCATCGATCAAGAGGAAATAAGATGAAAAAAGGATAAGAATAGAAACAAATTGATCTAGTCTTTATCAAGAATCCATAGAATTCTCAAGATATTAAGACTTTCATCGATCAAAAGAAAACAAGATGAAAAAGGTAAGAATAGAAACAAATTGATCTAGTCTTTATCAAGAATTCATAGAATTCTCAAGATGTCAAGACTTTCATCGATCAAAAGAAAGATAAGATGAAAATAAGAATGAAAACATAAAAGATAATCAACTCACACTATCATTAATATCATTCATCTAATATTATGGATTAGGTCATTTCAAACCTATCAACATCCTAGATCCAATGATATTAAGGAAGTGGAGGAAGTAGGAAACCAAAACAAGCATAAAAGAGGCAAAAAACCACATTCTGCCAACAGGAAATCGATTTCATGCAGGGGGAAATCGATTTCCATAGTGCAGTTTTCAAAAAAAACAGGTTACGTTCAGCAGGAAATCGATTTCATCCTTAAGGAAATCGATTTCCTCAGTGCAAAATCCAGCAAAAACAGCATTTAGAGGCATAAAACTTGACTTGAACAATCATACAAACACCTTATGATCACACATCAATTGGAGCACGAATTTTCCATCAAATCACCAACAAATAGCACCAATATAGCATCAAAGATGCATTGAACACAAATCACAAAGGATCTACATCATGATACACAAAAGGATGAAGAAAATTTACCAAATCTTGAACAAAACTTGGATCTACTTCAAGAATCAACAACACAAATCTTGATCTCTCAACAATTGAAGAAAAAAGAGTGAAATGGATGGTGGCTTAGCTCAAAGTTTGTGAGGTTCAAGATGTAACTCACAAACTTTATGAAAGAAAAAGAGCTTTGGTGAATTTGGTAGGGATGAGGAGAGAAATTGCAAGGGATTTGTTGGCTCTCAAAGCTTGAGAAATGAGAGAGGCAAGGCCTCTATTTATAGAATTGGAGCAAGAGTAGTGGCAATTTGGTCATTTTGTGTTTGGTAATTAGCTTGTGTTTAATTGATGATTAAAGTGGTGTTTAAATGGTAAGAAATGGTAAAATGAAGTTTAAGTGGGTTTAATGAAGGGATTAATTTTGATGAGGTGGAAAATTGGTAAAATGATCAAATAAAAAGGTGCCAAAATGATGTCAAGCTTCCCTCCTTATATTTTTTTGAATTTCGCCTTAAGGAAATCGATTTCCCCAGGGGTGAAATCGATTTCACTCTGTTCCAGAAGAGAAATTGGCGCAAAATACACTAGGGAAATCGATTTACCTAGGAGGGAAATCGATTTCATGCTGTCCAGAATGTGATTTTGGTGAAGATTGCTGCAGGGAAATCGATTTACCCAGTAGGGAAATCGATTTCATCAGTCAGAAAAGTGAAAAATGCCTTGTTTATTGCATGTCTTGGCTTGGTACCTACAAAACAAAAGCCTACAAAGAAACAAAGCAATATTTTTGGTATTTGGGTTAGTATAATAAGCATACAAGATAAACAATCATTGGTGCTTAATGGTCCCTCTTATTGATGAGGTGAGTACAACACCATAAACAAAACTTCCAAGTGAAGCTCTTGATTAGTGATTGAAATATGAATGATATAGGATCTTAGGGTCAAAAATTGGGGTATGACACTCTTCACTGATCCAACACACCCTTATGGATACAGTATCATCAATGCACATGAATGAATGCAACATATACAACATACTTATACCATCGTCAAGTCTAATGAGTAACATCGTCAAATACTCATTTCATCATCATCATCAACATCATCATCATCAAAGTATGTTTATATACATTAGCATCATTCAAATACAGTCAATCATCATCATCATCATTAAATAACATACACGTGTCCACATTAATCATCATCATTAACAAGAAGAACACACGTGTATCCACATCATTCCAACACAACTCAATCAACATCATATAATTCTCAACAAATCATCACATCATAATGTTTTTCAAAAAACCATCTTATATTGTCACATTTCATCATATATGTCAACAATACACCATCCAATTAAACAAGTCGTCACATGATTAATATTTCAACATAGCATGTATTCAACATATTTCATCACATATATGTACAATACACCATTCACCAAGAAATAAAATCATATTTAAAAATAATTGGATTCACACCTCCTTTCATCATTTAAAACACGTAGGCTATCTCATAAGATTCATCGTGCTCGAAACGACACTAAAAACGGACATACGGTTCGAAAGTTACACATCATTTAACTTTTCCAAGAAAACAACTAACGCTACAGCACGCGGCGCAACCAAGGTTTGCGGCGCGACCTGAACCACAAAAACACGTTCGCGGCGCCAACCTATGCACGCGGCGCGGAACGAGAAAAAGTTACGCCTTCGCGGCGCCAACACGAGGACGCGACGCGAACTGGCGATTTCGCAGACTTTCGAGTCTGCGTCAGATCCTGCGATTTGACTCAATCTGAGTCCAAAACTGACTCTAAACGTCATATACCGGCAGTTAATCATCAATTGCATCATTAATCATCATCACACATCAAAACAACACATAATCAACCAATAATCCATGCAATTTTTATCAATTCATAACCTCCCTAAACCTAACATATGATCCAATTGACTCAACAACATCCCTAATCAATATTATTATCTAAGAACACGATAATAGATGATAACCAGAGAGTCCCCCCTTACCTTAGCCAAGAGTGCTTAATCTTTGGTCTCTCCCTCTTTAGTTCTTCGGTTCTTCGTGTTCCCCAAAACCTCTGTTCTGTTTTCCACGCTTCTCTTTTCTTTTTCCCAATTTTCCTTATTTCCTTTATTTTATGAAAACATAAAATAATTAGTAATGGGCTTACTCACTTAGCACCCCCATACTACTAATCTCACCATCCAGCCCAATGGCCCTTAATCCATAATTCTTCAATAATTCAACAAAATATCAAATAATTCTAAATAATAATTTAATTTCCGATTAAATTAAAATTAGAAAATATGGGGTGTTACAAAGGTCTTCGACAATATGAGTTTGAATCTCATACTTATCTTTCTAATTTTCGAATTCATGCTCCAACGTTTCGTACCTTTGCAGCAAAGCGTCATAATCCTTCTGGGGACAAACCCTCTGAGCATTAAGAGCCATAGCCAGAGCAGCCACCCTCGTCATCCCCTCGACATCCTCGGCCAAGTCATTTCCCTGGGACACCCTGTCCCGCTTGATGATATGTTTCACCTCGTCTCGCTCGAGCAAGAGATTCTTCCTCGAGAAAAGTCCCCGATGCAAGGTGCTAGGGGCAACACTATGTCATCATCGGTAGGGTTGTCATTGATGAGAGGACGAACCTTAGGGACCCCCTCAGTCCTTTGTTTCTTCTCGGCCGGAGAACCCCCCGACGTCGTCCCAGCCGAGGAAGGAGAACTACCACTGACAGCGACCGCAGCAGCCGCTTTGATCTCCTCGACCCGCGTCCTCTTCCCGGCCCCTTTGGCGGCCGCTTTGTTTTCCTCCCTCATCTTCACGACCTTGTCGTGTAAATCAGCCTTTTATCCTGCAAAACAAAAGAAGTTAGCAACGAAGAAGTACAATTCAAGAAAATAGAATAATTTCCTCACCAAGTAAAATCATTGCATCCCCATAACCCTCACATTCGAGGATAGCCTTGGTGTTGATGTATCGGGGCACGAGCATAGGACCCCCATCCTCTTCGATCAAAGGATCCCCGTTGGGCAACGTGCACACAGCCGACCGTAACCCATCTATATAGGTGACGAGTATTTGATACCTCATTGTATCTCGCTCGTTTAGGTCCTCGTCCCTGAAAATGTAGGCATCGGTCCCCTTCTCGAAATGGTCGTATTGCCATTCCAATGGGAACCGGGCAGAAGGACCCACCTTTTCACCCCATCCCGGTAATATTCGAGGACCTCAAACAAATGATTCTCGGCCTCAGGAGTGAAAGGTTTGACCATAAAGTATCGGCCCTTGAAATGCTTGATAGAATCCTGATATATGGCGAACAACTTCTTCGGCTGCTTAAAAGATACCCAACTCCATCTACCATCTGGGTCGCGCAACCTCTGAAGATGAAACACTTTGAAAAAGAGGGGTAGAGTCGCGTCGACCTTCAAGAAGCCGAACACGATTTCAAAGGCCCTTAGAAAAGCAAAAGTGTTGGGATGAAGCTGGGACGGACACAACCGCAGCCACCTGAAAACACTCCGCTGCAAATGCGTAAAGGGAAGCCTCAGCCCGACCTCCTTGAAGACGAACTCATACATAGCAAATCGAGGACCGGGGAAAGCCGAGCAAATCCTCTGGTGAGACTTCGGCGTGAAAGCACCCCAGGAAGGTTCCATATCCGGCCCAAGGTCTTCGAGAACGTTAAAAGCTTCCTTGGGATGCGCCGTAAAACGCGAGGAGATTGTTCTTGGAGCAACAACCACCCAATCCTCGAGCTTCCTCAGGGAAACCTCAACAAATGGAACTTCTTCATCCTGCAAACGGCCAATTGCCTCGTCCTCGTCAGATATGTCGAAGACAACATCATCTCGGGTTTCGTCGGCCATTTACCTGAAAAGCAGAGGAAACAGTGAATTCGACTTGTCAAATCCACCCTTCCACCACAAGTCAAGTGAAAGGGCGTGAGAACAGGTGAAGAAGGACCCCCACCTACGACCAATATCTCCGAGACACTCTCCCGGGTTTACCGAGTCTGGCCGGCTGAAGTCCGACAACGATGTTGGCCCTCAAAGACCGACTAAGTAAAATCAAACTACCCTAGGAAAACGCGCTCGCACAATTTAGTGATCGCTCTCAACAGTGGCCGGCGAACACATTCAACTCCCCGCCAAACTCATACCCTGTTCGGCTCACGCAACTGTTTTCACTCGTCAGGCTTAAACTCTCCCCGCCAAACTCATACCCTGTTTGGCTCACGCAACTGTTTTCACTCGTCAGACTTAAACTCCCCTCGACAAACACATACAAAATACACTCCTTTTCCTAACCCGCTCGGCGCACTCATAGCTAGATCTCCTAAATCTTAAGTAAACACAAAGGAGAAGATGAGGAAACTTACTTGAGAAAGCAGAGGAAAGAAACACGCGACGGAGAGCAAAATCCTTGAGCGAGTCTTGGGAGAGTTTCAAATGCTAAGTGATAAATGAATGGCCTCCTCACTCTTTATATAGAGGTAGGAGGCCAAAGGGTGCCATGATTGCCTAGGGAGCCTAGGAGGCGCAATCATTGCCTACCCATAGAGGCGGCTCTCAGCATAGGGAAACGCAAGAGACACCATAAAGTGCAGTGGGAAGTCCAACAAGGCGCAATTAATGCATGAATTAAAAGGCGGCTGAATAATGATGACGTTCCAAACAGGCACCATCTGTCAACCAAGGCTCAACCGAACGGGCCGAAATGTTTCAATTCAAGACCAACAGTAACTCCGTCCACCTCCTCGGACGAACTGTACACCGTCGAACCAACCGTCTCCTCGACGCGTACGTCTCTCTCCAATAACTCGGCTCCCCGTGAGCCGAGGAACCAGATGACAAGAAGACCTTAGTTCACCACGAACATGTTTGGACGTATGCTCGGCCAGACCTTGGCGAAAGTCGTCACTTCCCCTGAACCAACGACTTGGGGGGCTCCTGTTATGGACTGGGCCGAGCAGGCCCAGCTCCCCTTGTCAGCCGAGCAGGCCCAATCCATTTGGGCCTATCTTGCCGTTACGAATTGGTCAAGCTCAAAGACCACGTGCGTAACGCTTCAGCGAAGGATCCGGTCAATCACCTCCGAATCCTACACCATGCTCACCCAGAACGTGAGTCACCTGCTGACTCAGCCCTAGCAGAGGTTGTTCTGGCAGTCTCATAGCACGTGGGCCTCCAATTGGATTTGGCCCAATTAGGAGACCTTGGCCCAACGCTGGGGGCTATAAATACCCTCTTTCACTAGAGGGTCAGGTATTCACTTTCTACTTCTTAAACCCTCATTCTCTCTGATAGCTTCTGACTTTAGCATCGGAGAACCTTGCAGGTACCCCTCCTTTTTTGCTCATCAAGCCAAATCCAGCCGCCTTGACGATCCACTCTGATCAGGTAAGATCAAAAACTAACCGTTTTTTTATATATAAATATAATCTTATTTCATCCTTTCGATATTATATTTCTTTTCATTTATTTTATCTATCGTCGTGCTTATCTCTTCATCCCAGCGTCGTTCTATTCAACCATCCAAGTCATCGCGTCTATTTTGTTCCTCTTTCTCTCCATTAACAAATTCATTTAAGGTAATTTTCAACTAAATCTTTTTATTTTTGATATTACATTCAGAGTGAGACAAATACTTAAACACCTCAATAAACTTTATTGAAGTGACATATTTACAAACAAATTTTAGATTAATTGCAGTTCTAGTATATTATATTTATACTATCCTGATCTCAGAAAAATATGACAAAATCTTGATTAATGTTTGAATATTAGGTAGATTATTGAACTTGGTATACTTATGTTTCTCTAATAAATTGATTATGGGTCATGCTAACGAGTGGCCCAGGGGGCACTGGTTAAGGATTTTAAATATAGAAAGTATTATTTAATTGAATCAATAATTTAAAGTTCCAATGCATTGAATACAAGTATTTTCAAGAAAAACATGCCTTTTATTTTGTAGAAAAGTCAATTACTTTAATTTTCTTTACATTTGATACAAATATTTAATAAACAACATATACCATTTTAAACTCTGAACCAGTGTTCCGGGACACTCGTTAGCTTTGCCCATTGATTATTGGTCTTTTACTGACAACAAATTGTTGCTTATCTATTCATGTATGATGTTTTTTTTGACAATAATAATATGATCCAAAATATTAACATATCCCTTGTAAATATAATTTATTTGTGTACAATATTATCTTTTTAAAATTTTAAATTAGCACTCATTTACATAAACCACTCTTTTGTTTTTTTTTTCTTTTCTAATTTTAACTCATATTTTGTTATTTATTTGTTAATTGAAAGTTCATTTTAATTTTCCTAATGTTATATGTATTGTTAAAAAAATGTTATATTATGTATTGTTAAAATAATATTTTTCGTCAGCCTCTTTGATAATAATTGAAATTTTTATAAATTATATAGTAAATTTAAACATAAAAAAATTAATAAAAGTTTAACGGACCGGCTCGTCAACTCGTTAGTAAACAAAATAAACTTAACTTTTAAGCTCAGACGCATAACTTGATCTGTCCCACCCCAATTTTAAATGGACTTAAATGAATCGGGCTTAAACGGAGCAGGCAGGCCACCCACTTTATAACCTCTATAAAATGTCAGAGATATTACAGTAATTAATGTCAAATCTGTCCATAATTATATCCATAAATTGACATTATAGTCTAGATTGAATTTTAATGATTATGAGATAGTATGATATGATATTCATAAATATATTTTTAGCAATTATTTTAACTTTTTAATCTAAATTGTCCTTCCTACTATTATTCAACTTATTATGTAGTAGATGTAGGTGGCCATCTAATTGAGCCGACGATAGCGCAATATCATAATGTAGCAAAAAAGTAAAATGATAGTGTAAGGCTCTAAGCTATATATATGATAAAATCTAATTTAACCAAGTTTGTCTTAAGTTACTTTCAATACAAAGTCCTTTTGCAGCATTACATTCCTATGATATTTGTGTATCAGCCTCTTCTTCACAATGCAAATGGTAGGTACATTTACATGATCTTTCCCTGTTTAAATTAGATGTCTTCGTGAGGGGAAATTAGACTAATGAGCTAAAGACCCAATTCCGAAGCACTGCTGAACTGTTTAGAATTTGCCATCCTTTTGGTGATCAGGTCCTTCAACTCTATCTCTCCAGGAAACCTTCCTTCCTTCAGTTTAGAGAACACCTGCAATGACACGAGTTTGAAGAGGTTAATTACATCTTAATATCTTCCATCTAATCTAACTATTATATCTTAAGTAATATTAGAGCCAGCAGGACACGACGGTAGGCCAGAGGAGAACCAGAATTTACTTCATATAACATGTTTTGAAACAGAAAAGAGGTCAAATTTATTCATGATTAACTTGTCATAGGCCTGTTTCTTAGGATTTTAAAAATAAACCATAGTAATGATAGAGTAACAAAGAAAACCTAATAACCAAAATAATGTCACCAAACCAAATGACTTACTGAAAAAAAGACATTTGTTGGGAAATAGCTTTTCCTCAACTCCCTGGTAAAAGCATGTTCGAATAATTGCAATCTGAAAGTAGATGTTCTAAACTACAAGTACATAGGTTTTATATAATAAATCAAGAGGACTACCACTATTAGTTGGCATAAAACTAGGTAACAAAACTGTTTCTCATTTTTCAACTAGTATGGACAAGATCAATGATGGTTGCTAACATCTTATATGATAGTATTTAATACTGTTGGGTGAATATTAACCGGAAAATGAACTAAAATGGTTAAATTGTTGATAAAACGAGGCGCATGCAGGGAATCATTCAATCATGATTGATTATGTATGCTTGCCAAAGAGTCACAAAACATATCGAAATTTGAATTCACCGGAGAGAGATCAGAAGCTCAACTCATAAAGAAATATTTACTATAGTATATAAGAAAGTAAAAGATAGAAGAAGAGCACCAACCAGATTTCCGTTGAAGTAAACTTCAAATGCACCAGAGCTTTGCAAGAATGACTGCAAGGCATTCCCAAGAAGCCAAGTACTAGCAATGGTTCCAAACCTATTAGCACGCAAGTTAAAATACCAAGGAGGAGGTGCAACAAAACCCAACATTGGAAAAATCTGTTCGCCTGCAACTACAACACCTACAACCCCAATTTGAACCACTGGAACCACTTTGCTTAGAAGACGTTTTGGAAGTGGTGGAGGATAATTTGCAAGAATAACCTCAACTCCAGGAAAGGCAATCTCCAACATATTCTTTAGTGTCACCGCTGTTCCCCTACATAAACCAAAAACATCCTTTAACACCACTTACCCATCCTAAACAATAACCATGCACAGACACATAAGCAATGCACCACCAACTACAAGAAATATGAAACAACAAGCAGAGCAATGATTTCAAAGAAGTAGAATAATGAATTAAGGGCCTGTTTGGATTGGCTAATTGGAGCTTATCCACTTCCCTATGTTTTGTGACATTGTTTGGGAGACTTGCACTTCATCAAAACAGCTTATGACAATTTTTATATATTTTTTGAATTTATTTATATAAATTCTTGATAGCTAGTAAAAATAACTCATAAAATATTTAAAACCAATTTAAATGTATTTTATCTTTTGTTACAAAAACAGCTTATGTGAGCTTATTCATAAGTGCTTATTTTGATAAACACTTGTGCTATAAGCAGTAAATAAGCTGTTTATCCAAACAGACCCTAATTACTGGTCAAAACTGCAAGAGAAACTAGTCTCTAATTACTTAAGGAAAACCACCATGAATTTCATGATAGTAACTTGGAAATATTTCATAATTAACAAAACCTGAATTTGTTTTCAATTTATAGTTTCTTTTTGTCTCTTATTTAGATTACATTTTAAGTATTTCTATAGAACACTCTTCAGTCCTAGTCAATGTGATATAGATTTGAAAAGTAAATTAAAACTCAGGCTTTTCTGAAAAATTTCAAATCACAGATTGAAAACAGATCAAACCTGAAAAATAGATTCTGAATCATAGATTGACCTTATCAATCAGTTTCGTAAAGATGAATTAACCTCAATATAAAAACGTATTAAGTAATACACTCAACTCTTGAGAGGCGATAACTAAGGGTCTGTTTGGATGGGCTTATTTGAGGTTATCTATTGCCATAAATTTTGTGATACTATTTGAGAGAATTAATCCAAACAACTTCGGACCTTTTTCATTAACTTTTTTTTTTATAAATTCTTCAAGATAGATAATTAAAACAACCTATGACATATAAAAACAATTTAAATTTATTTTATTTTGTTATAAAAATAGCTTATGTGTAAGCGCTTATTTAATAAGCACTTGTGTTATGATCTGCAAATAAGCTGTATATCCAAACAGGCCCTAACTCTAATAAACTTATATAAATCTAGGGTTAACAACAATAGTGATGATGATGATGATGATGATGAATTATATGAGATAGTAAGTACTTGTAGGAGCAAGAAGAGCAGAAATTGATGTTGACAGTGTTGCCGTAACCTACATCTCCAATATTTGAGGTGAGTTTCTGAAATAAAAACGAAGCGAATGATTATTATAGATATGATGATACATAACGGTGAAAAAATGGATGAAGTAAATTGGTAGATGGAATTGAAATTTACCTCGGAGTGGGAGGGGAACGGTGTGGCTACGGGGTCAACAACTGGTCGTGGTTGTTGATGGTGGTTGTGGTGGTGGTGAGATGGTTTGGGCGGCGGAGGAGATGATGTGAAAAGGGAAAAGAGGTCGGAAAAGAGAAGGAAGAGAGGTAAACCAACCAAGAGAAGCTGGGCACGATCCATGGCTGTTGTGGCTCGCTCAGGTCAGGCGATGCTGCTTCGTCAGTTTGGATCTTAATTGGAGTAATCAGTTTTCGTGCGTGGGGCAACGGCGTTCTAGTACATTGGACTAATTAAAAACTCAAAGTATCTTTTTAGTTTTTTTGGTATCAAAATATCTTGTTATAAAACGGTAAGCTTTCAAAAAAATAATTAAGGTAAATTCTTTTGTACCCATGAGCCGGTACCTTTAGTATAAATTGTATTTTAGTTTTAATTTTTTTAAAATAAAATAAAATATAAAAGTGATGTGACATTGAATTGCACTATTTGATTGGTCGAGAGTACCGGTACCCAACTAAATTCAAGGGTACCGTAGTGTAAAAAAGTTTTACACTGTCAACCAATCACGACCATGAATCAGGACAAGTCAGACTGTAATTTTAAAAAAACTCATATGATATGGCAAAACGATTTGTTTCTATTGAATGATAGTGTAAAACTTTTTTACACCGTCAGTGCACTATCTTTAACCTCAATTTATAATCTTTTTTTATATACTATTCTATAAAAAGTTAGCTTTTAGATTTATATATATTTTTTAAATTTTCAACAACCTACAAAATTTGGATACTTTTGCACACTTAAAAAATTGTTCTTAAAAAATATTTTAAAACAAAATAAATTATTAAAAAAAATTGTTTCTAAATAGTGTCTTAAATTCACTAATCTAGACTTATAAAATAAAAATGTTAGGATTAAGAAAATATTTTCCCACTATGAATTCAAATATGAAAAAGTAAAAAAAAAAAAAAAAAAGAGAATTTCTTACTCCATCTCAAGGATCTCTCATGCAAATGCAAAATGAAAAAATTGTGGTCCTGCTACTCTTTAAAAAAAAGAAATTAGTTTTTTTCGTAGATGAATCGAAAATTTTAAAACATAGTTAAACTTAAAAATTTTTCAATTAATTGGAAAAATCTCAAATTAATTAAGTTCATGAATTCTTATGTAACTACATCTACAGAAGAGGATTGAAAATATAGTGTTCTATAGATGGACCTACCTAACATTCTGTTATATTTTCAAATTAACAACATTTCGATCCTAAACTCCAATTTTTTTAACAAAAATAAAACATCAAATTATAGTAAATCAAAGTAATTGAAAAACTTTCGATGCACTATTTTGATTTACTATAATTTGATGTTCCATTTTTGTTATAAAAATTGATTTTTAAAGTGAAATGTAATTAATCTTTAATATATTAAAACAAAATACAAGTTTCCCTCCTAATCCTTAGTAAATTTCTCTCCTAATTTCTTCCTAATCAGTCATGTGCATCGCACAGGTAAAAGTACTAGTTTAAAATATAACAGAATATTTCGTAGGTACATCTAAGAAACACTCTTATTTTCAAACCCTTTCGCAGATGTAGTTACAGAAATTTTCGTGAACATGTGATTTTTCTAATTAATTAGGAAAATTTCAAGTTCACTATGTTTTAGCTTCCGTAGATGTATTTACGGAAAAAAATAATTTTTTTATAAAAAAAAAAATGTTTCCAGGAATACATCTATAGAAACAAGAGGCATAAATGAAATTTCGCTAGGTGACTATGACATTCATGGGGCGGATTGAGAAATTCTCAAGTTAAATAGAAAATTTGATATAAAAAATAAAAAATAAAAAGTAGAGGATTTAATAATAAGAGTCTTCTAAAATTTTTTAGATACTTTGTATAAGAAGTTGAATTGTCTTAAATAATGAAATATTTATAAGAGATTTTATTTAACCGTAAATTAATAAATGAATATGTGCATAGAGAACTATTTTTTCTTATTGTTTAATCGTGAACAAGTGTTAATAGTTGAATATGTGCGATGACTATTTTTTCTCATTATTATTATGAAAAAATGTGAGACGCATTGTAGATCATCTTGCCGCTCGTTAGGGGTATGTAAAATATCCGATTGTGAGACTATTATTTTTACTTTGAATCATGATAAAAAAAAATTTTACTAACTATTTATGTGATTGGAATTTCATCTTTAAAGATTAATAAATAACATGTTACGGATTCGAACCCGCGTCCCTATAGTCGGATGTCTTTGTACTTAAAGAGTGGACAACAAATGTAAAATCTTGTTAAACTTGTAAGTTGAGTGATTATTGAAGAAATGAACTACATCCATAATATCTAGGAGGTGTTATTTACAGAAGAATATACCACTGTATTGGTACAACTGCATAAAATAGAAATCTCAGGTCAAACCTTGAGGTATAAGAAATACCACACAAATTACATTATTCAGGATCATAAAGCAACCTACTAAGATTATCAGAAAACCACACCAAACAATTATTCATAGTATACAAGTAATCATGCTCTCATCTGATTACATTCTCCTTGTATACTCATATTTTCCTTCACATATTATTATCAAACTAAATTCGAAACTCCTTGCAACACTTCTCCAATTGCCAAACCAATGTTTTGTTCAAGCATCATAGATTAAAAACTCAAAACATCTTGAAGAGGGAAGACCTTGAAGTTTTCTGACTTCCAAGCCAGTGTTGCATATGGACTCCAATAGCATCCAAGTACACGCTATTCCTCCCATGGAAACCCACCACCTTGCCCTCTGTAGTGGTTGAGGTGAAGAATTTCCCTACTTCCTCGCCATATGGACCATACTGACCGCGACTGGTGTGGAATGTCAGCGACTTTATGATTGCATGATTCTCATCTCTTCCGATTGATCCATAATAGCCAGATATACAAGTCAGTACCTCGTGTGGATACTCCAGTTGTATCTAACATCACAATAATCATAATCAATAATCAATAAATAATGAACCAGCTGGAGGGAAGCAGTGGAAGTGCTTAAAGGAAGTGGAAACTGAGAATCATACCCTATGCATGGTGTCTCCTCCATTACCACCATGTTTTGTAGACCACACAGATTGCCTGTTTCGATCATACTCAATTTGAATCGAGCAGATTCCTTCTGATACTTTTGTCAAATAAATTTGCTTAATTGCAGAAAAGACTCCATCATCCCAAGGTCTGCCTCCATCCCCACCCCAAGGGCCTGCTCCACATGAAGCTGGTTCTTTGATCAAACCACAAGAAACCTGGGAAGAGAGGACCAAAATGAATATTACAACTTACACATAACGATAACAGAATTCTTGAATGTCTTCAATATCTTCTAAAAGTTTATTATAAGAAAGTAATACCTCTTCAGCTGCTGCGGGCTTAGTAAGTACCAGTTTGTTATGCCAATTAGCACTGCCTATCTCACCAATATTTGTCTCTCTAGGGGTGATTTCCTTTGGATGAGTTGCAGCTGGTACTACTACTTTCCCTTCTACCACATGTACACCAAAAGCATCAAGGAACAGACCTTTTCTCCCATGAATGCCAACGATTTTACCTTCTTTCGCCTTTGTGGTGAAATAAGTTCCCTGTTCTTCGCCAAATGGTCCATACTTCTTTTTTGTGGTGTGAAAAGTAAGTGATCTTACAACAGCCGGCCCCATGTACATCAAGGGTCCATAGTAGCCAGATATATGTGTCAAGACTTCACACGGGAAATCAAATACTATCTGCAAAATAATGCATAAAAATGTTAAAAATTCAATGTGGTTTTCTAGATTATTAAGTGGAATAAAAATTTGGTTGAATGCTCTTTGTATACCTTATCACTTTTATATCCTCCTGTCCCCCCTTGTTTGCATCCCCATATGGCATCCCCATCACGATCATACAAAACTCTAATCCATACAATTCCAACATTGCGCGACAAATTGATTTGCCGGATTCCTTTATAGGTTCCATCGTCAAATACAGATCCACCAATGCCACCCCAAGGACCATATGTACATACACCATCAACCTTTGCAGCTGACTTTTCTGAATGTGTTATCTGCAACATAAATAGATTTTAAGATTCATTTTATGCTAAAGCCAAAATTTGATATTTTAACTAAAAATTAATGAGTTCAAAGCCAGAGAACCTCCATACAGATTGCAGGCTATCTTACCTTTTCTTTGTGTTCAATATTGTTGGTTTCTTTGACGGTAGAAATCTTCCCTGTTACCTTGTTTGGTATAGGCTTACCGAAATCATCTTTCAGATCTTTCTGTCTTACAGCAACAACAATATCATAGTTCTGGTTCACAGTTCCTTGTATCAAAGAATAACCAAAACTCTCATTAGTGTTAACCATGTGACCTGAATGAGCCAAAATTTTGGATGGATTTGGTTGCTTTAAGGACTTCATATAAACTCCAATGGCATCTAGGTACCAACCACACTTGCCATGGAACCCAACAATTTTGGCCCCAGTTGTTGGTACTGAAAAATATGTTCCTTGCTCAACCCCAAATGGTCCATAAGTTTTCTTGTTACTCTCAAAACTCAGTGACCGAACTAAGATGTTCCCCCATTGATTTAAGCTACCATGGTATCCATGAATTGAAGTTAAGAACTCATCTGGATAGTCAAGTTTCACCTAGAACACAGTCAAAAGTGGTTAGCTAATATATATATGCACATGTTTAACTGAAATGGACGTCATAGATTATTTGGTGCTAACATTGAAAATTTATATCACAAGATCAGCTTAGTAGATGATGAAACCTTTACCTTGTCAGTTTTATTTCCACCGCTTCCACCATGTTTCTCTGACCAAATAGAGCTTCCTTTCTTATCATATTCAATCTGGACGGAGTCAATTCCTGCTCCGTGAATTATCACCAATTGTCTTACTCCTGAGTATATCCCGTCATCCCAACGGGACCCTCCATTGCCTCCCCATGGCCCGACAGAGGCAGGTTTCTTTATGGAATCCTCAGAATTCTGCATGCAAAACATCATGCAGAAGTGTTAAAAAGTAGGCGAAAAGACATAAAGTTGTTGAACATAAACTGTAACGTGATGCATGCATGCAATGAGTTCTACGCAAATTAACATGAGATATTGTAAGAGTGAACTACCATTCTCTGCTTGTAGAAAGAGAATGATAGACCTTAGAAAGAAAACTGCAGCCGGGAGTGTTAATGTCGATGTAGCTAGGAGAAGGCATAAGAGGAATTTATAGAAGCAGAGGGTTGGTTTACGGCATGGAGATTTGTATAAAAAAATATTATAGTTGAATAATTATCAGAAGAAGCTAATTCTGATTCCACAATGGAGGGAAAGAAATGAAAGTCAGGGGAATTAGATTCCAAACAGAAAACAGTCCTTTGCTTTTATTAAGAAAGCTTCATGCACTTTTCAGTGCCATTGAGCTAATATTTTCTTCCCATACCTTATTCCCTCATTCTCAGAAGAATAAAAGAAATGGAGAAAAGAAACAAAATATTATCTTATGCTATATTCCATTTTTGGAATTTAGTCAGGAGCACTCACTCTGTGGCTTCTGCATGCACTCACCACCTGGTGCAGCTTCTCTTTCTGGATGCTTATTCGCAAGACAGTTTTGATTCTACCAATATTTTATAGCTCCACTAGATTTCTCATCATTAATCTATATAAGCATATTAGAAATGATTATGATGATTGATTTCATTATTTTTTTGAATATCTTTTTTCGTTGGAAATTACTAACAGGACGTACATTCAAATCTTTCACATGGAATCACAAAATGCTTGAATAATAACCAAATTAAGTTCTATAAACTTTAACCTGATACATAATGTGAAAAGGGGAAGCCAATAATTTCAGTTGCGTGAAAGGTTAATCTTATAAACATCAATTCATCAGAAAGTTATGTATGTCATGAACAACTATACCTTCAGACAGATTTAGATATTTCTGATATCATTGATTCTCACGCATAATTTTGCACTACCAATAGTCCCTACAAGAACAATGGCCATCTTTAAAATGATGTAAGCACTTTGAATCACTTAAATATATTTCACACTTATATGCCAATGATATGTATTTGGCTGTGTCGTGACAATCTCTACACATTTTCAAATTTTTTACTATCCGTAAAATTTGAGGAGTGCTGTGAAAATCTATCAGAGCAAAAGCAATTGCAAGTTTTTCACTATGCACACCACTAGTATTTTCCTTCTCCTCTTCCTCAATGCAAAGTTCACTGTCAAAAACATGTGTCTGTCTCTTGACATTTACAGCTACCCGTTTTAGCCAAGAACATAGCTTATCCGAAGACGGGTTTGATTGATCACCAACTACAAAAGTATGAACTGTGTTATTCCTTTCAATCCAGCATTGACCAACAGGTTTACTAACAGCTTTTTCTTCCTCCAGCTCAAACTTCCCACATAAGGAATATGTCTGTGAAAGTAAATATCGAGTTGTATTATTTCCAGGTTCCAACTCAAGCAGACGTTTTCCTGCAAGGACTGCCATTACGAAATTTTTATGAATTCTGCAGGCGGTCAGCAAGGCATCCCATACAGAGGAATTAGGTTCGACGGGCATGTTTTGAATAAACTTCAGTGCTTCAGCAAGCTTACCGGAACGACCGAGCAAATAGACCATAGCAGAATAATGTTCCAAACCTGGTCTTATCAAGTATTCTCTAGTGATGCAAGAGAAAACACTCTTCCCCTCATCCACCATTCCAGCATGACCGTAAGCTAAGAGAATACTTATAAAAGTACCTCTATTTGGTTGAAGTCCTAGCTTCCTCATTTGATAAAAAAGATCAAGTGCGGACTTTGAACAACCATGTAAAACATAACCGGAAAGCATAGAATTCCAACTGACAACATCTTTCCGTGATAACCTATAAAAAATGTTTCTTGAGTACACTAAATTTCCTGACTTGGCATAACAATTAATTAATGAATTTGATACATGAAGTTCAGACACTAAATTTCTACGCACAGCAAAACAATGGGTTTCTTTCACTTTCTTGTTGGCCACTAAATTATCACAAGCAGGAAGGATACTTAGTATTGTGACTGAGTTGGGAGCTATCTGACAAAACTGCATGTTCCGGAATATCTGCAATGCCTTGTCCTTTTGTCCACTTTGTATGAAACCAGTTATCAATGAATTCCATGAAGCTACATTTCTCTTAACTTTCCCATCTTTCTCAATGCTTTTAAAAATACCCAACGCCTGATCCTCAGCGCCACAATGCATATATCCTGTGATCATTATATTCCATGTAACAACGTTAGGCGGTGACTTAGACTCCTGCATTTTCGTAAATAACTCATGAGCTTTGCCACAGAAACCAGCTTGGAAATATGCTCCAATAATTGAGTTCCAAGAATACTCATCTCTCTCTAACATCATATCAAAAATGTGTTGAGCACCTTCAAGATTGCCACACTTGGAATACATTTCAATCAGTGAATTACCAATTAATACATTGCAAACCAAATTCATCTTAACAGCAATAGAATGTATTTCTAATCCCATACTCAACGATTTTAAGGATGCACATGCTGATGCTGCACTTGCAATTGTAATGCTGTTGGGCTCAACACCTGCTAAAAACATTTCTCTCAACAAATCTAAAGCATGACTTATCGTACCCTTTTGAGTAAAGCCAGAAATCATAGAAGTCCAAGTATATACATCTGGAGCAATGCCAAAACATTCCATCTTTCTCATTAAACGAATTGCAAGATCACAATACCCTAACTGATTATAGCACGCAATCAAAATGTTCCAAGTTACCAAGCTAGGATCAATTCCTTCTTTTTGCATTGCATCAAAATACTTTTGCGCTTGTTCAACCTCACCATTCTGGCAAAACCCAGATATCATCGCATTCCACGCAATACTATCCCTTTCATCCATACACTCAAAAATCCTCTTTGCGCAATCCATCTCCCCACACTTGGCATACACAGAAATAATTGAATTATGCACATGATCGGAATACGGCATTCCAAGCCGAATTACCAAGGAATGAATCAACCTCCCAGTCTCCAAATCCCTACACTTCCCACACGCCTGCAAAACCTTCGGAAGCAAAAACTCATCCGGCAAAACCCCATCCTCCATCATTTCATGAAAGAGCTCCACAGTCTCCGCCCATCTCTTGTTTCTTGAACAAGCACCAATCATAGCAGACCAAGTAAACAAATTCCTCACACGCATTTCATCAAACACTTGGCGAGCCTTATCTAAACGCCCGCATTTAGCATACATACTCACCAACTTAGTCTCCACAAAAGGGTTCACTTTTTCCACCAACCCAATTCTAGCATGCAATTCATTACCCATCAAAATACTGTCTTTGTCAATGCATGACTGTAACAGGTTCATATAGGTAATGGGTCTAACCTTAGACCCTTGTTCAGCTATGGAATCAAGAAGTGTCACAGCTTCACTCAGGGAGCCATTAATGCATAGTTTGTTCAAATGGGCATCCATTGATTTTGGGTTTGAAGTTTTGGTCACATTTTTGGAATTTGCATGGACCCTTGTTGAAACAAAGTAATCAAATTGGGTGGCATTGTAAGAGGGGAATGTTGAAGGAGGTGTGAAAATATGAATCTTTTCCATTTGTTTGAAGTTTGTGGGTTTTGGAGAGAAGTTTAGAGATGAGGATTGTGCTGATAAAGGAGTGGTTGATAGAATGAAGATCAAACTTTGACACTGGGTTTGTTTCACTTTCTTTTATTTGTGTTTTTTTTTTTTTTTTTTATGTTTTTTATTAAAATGTAATTTGGATAATTCATAATAGTAACTACTATGTTTATTGAAATAAAAATACTTGTGAATTTTCACAAGTTATTGCTGGTATTTTTTTAAAATATTTAATTTTTATATAATTTTAAATAAATCCACCCTAAATTAAAACATTTGTTGATATCATTTTATTTCATTTGAACTTTAATTTAAATGTTAGGAACAACTTCGATATTGTCCTAAAAAATTTATTATTAATATTATTATTATTAGGGTTAAATATATTTTTATTTTTTATAAATATGACACCTTTTAATTTTAGTACTTATAAATTCTTTTTCGAACAACAGTCCTCACAAAATATTCGGTCAGTATAATTGGTCTCTCTCGTTAGATTTCACTAACGGAGGCTTACGTGTACCAAAGTTAAGTTGGTAACGTTTGACTGATTTGCCAGCGTGGACATGTGATAACGTTACTTTATCTTTCAAAGACCACGTAACGTCTTCAATAAGGCCAACTTGCAGTGAACTTGTGAGTATTAAATTACCCTCAAAAGTTGTTTCCTAACTATTTTTTCATTTTTCTTAACTCTTATTATTTTTTATAGGTCAAGACTTCAAAACATAAGACCAAGCCCAAGAAAACTGCTGCTATGGGTGTTCCAAAACGACAAAGTGACAGGCTTAGGTCCCTTGAAACAAAAGAAGTTGGTAGCCCTGGAAGAAAGCCTGATGATCTTTTGGTCATTAATGAAGAGGATACCACATCAGACTTGACTATTGGTGGAAAGTTGTCAAAAAATTGGGAAGATATTTGCAAAGGGGTGACTCAGTGATTAAGACATATTTAACTTTTTCTGTGTTTTGTGAACGATATGCTGTTTGTTATGAATTAAGATGGAATGTAATGTTACTGTGGCTAGTTCCACTAACTATTTTCATGTATCGACCAACTTAATATAAAGACTTAATGAATGAATGAAATTTTGGAGTTTACTCACATTGTGTTCAAATTATAAGCCAATTGATGCCAAATTTATAGGTCATACAAACTTCTAAAGTTTATGTCAAAATTATAGTGTTAATACCGACTAATGTGCAAATTATAGGGCATTCCTAGTGCAAGTTACAGTTCATGATTTATAGGTCACTTTATGTGCAAATTATAAGTCACATTTATTTCAAACTTTATAGGCCACATTGTATGCAAATTACAGGTCATGATAATACCAATCGAAAGAATATCAAATAAGACATGTTATCTCAATTTTAACCACAACAAGGATCAATTATAACAAAATACCACTGCATCTCATAAGTCACACTTACATAATCGAACAACTCTAAATAAAACCAACAACATTACCACCATTACAATCAGAACATAAATGCTATACATGAATTTAACAGTTACATTTCCATATAAAATACATGTTGACCATTACAGAAACAACAAGACGACTTCAACTTTCCAGACATAGCATCTGACTTTATCTTCATTTGCAATTTCTTGTTCTTCTTCAATGAAATTTCATACAGCTCCCTCTTAGTTTCAACAGCTTGGATCTCGCTCACCTTGCTCTCATTTTTACTCCATTCTTCATCTAACCTTTCATAAACATCAGTTCCTTGTGCAATATCATCATCCCATATAAATAACTTACAAGTTTCTTCACCTTTCCAAAATGGACATCTCCAAAAGAGGTAACCTTCATTACGTCCGTTCTTATAGTGGTACGAACTCATTCGAGCATCACACCCACACCTTCTACCTGGACGGTTACTCACACTTGTGGATTGATACGATGCTGACTTGGTTCTCCTTGATGAAGATGACACTATATCTTGCGCAAAACTTGAGCCTAGTGAAGGTTTGATATAGTTTATTAAAGATTAGGGTTGAAGAAGTTAAATTATACGATGTTGATTGAAGATTAGGGTTGATGAAGAAGAAGACGAAGAAGAATTAGGTGGAAAGGAAAAGGACTGGAGAAGAATGGATTTAGGGTTGCAAAACATACCAATACTCGTTTTATTAACCACAAATCCTACGTGTCAAAGAAATAAACACAGTTGGCATGAGTCGTCAGCCATTGTTAGTGGATTCCTACGGGAGGGACCAAAAATATTGCAAGGATCAATATTTGAAGAAAAATTTTGTATGGACTAAAATTGAAGGTTGTCGCATATTTATAGAGACCTCGGACATATTTAACCCTTGTATTATATATGTTCGGTTTCTTGCTCCAAGTCGTGAAGCAGGCAAGAGCGGATATGAAATTAATGAAGCTTGCCCTAGTCAAATGATCCATTCAAAAGAGTGTGGTCGGGCTAATTGGTTGTATCGGCTCAGATTTAGTATATGACAATATATATTTTTATTATTAAAAATTATGTATAGTATATTTTTCATGCCTTTTTACCCTCAATAGTATATTTTTATTATAAAAAAATTACAATATATTTTCTTCTTATTCTAAACCTTTACATTTTCCATTTCATTTATCTTTCTTTACTACACGTCTTCTATGGCCATCCTCTCTCTTATGTCTCTCCCCAATTTCCCTCATGCCGCTACAACTTCCATCATGAATGGCCATGAAAACGTCAGACATCATAAGCATTTTTTTCTCATTCGTCTTTGTTTCTATCTCATTAATTTAGTGCTTCGTCCAAGTTCAGCTTCTTCTTATTCTTTTTCTTCTCCTATCAATGCATGTTGTGTTAGGGTCTACTCGACGTTTTCTCTTCTTCATTCTTTCACTAACTTCCAATGTTTTTTTAGGTTATTAAACTCTGAAATTTTTATTTCTAACTTTGTTCTTCTTCAACAACATTAAAAGGCTCCGCTCAAGATGACATTCTTCTTCTTCTTCTTCTTCTAACAATGAATGTTGTGTTAGGGTTTATTTAAAGGCTTTCCCTTCTTCATCCTTTCATTAACTTTCAATATTTTTGTTTTTCACGTTATTAAACTTTGATCTATTAAAAAGGTCCAATTTTATTTACATTTTTTTAGTTTGAAGGAAAAAAATTGTTCTTTTGCACCTTTCCATCTGAGTTTATAAAAATGCAACCTTGAAGCTTGGAACAGAAAAAAAATGTTCTTTTACACATTTTCATTTGAGTTTATAAAAATGCAACCTTGAAACTTTGAACGAAAATATTGATCTTTTACACCTTTCCATCTGAGTTTATAAAAATGCAACCTTGAAGCTTTGAACGAAAAAAGTTGTTATTGTACACCTTTCTATCCAAGTTTATTAAAATGCTAACTCGAAGCTTTGAACAAAAAAATTGTTCCTTTACACCTTTCTCTCTGAGTTTTAACTTTATTTCTTTTTACAAGTTATCCTCCCCTCCAAACTGTGCCCAACTTGGAAACCAAAATTGGTATAAGAAGCGTCCTATGTTATGTAGAATTTCAAGGTTCAAGGCAATGATTTTTGACTTAAATCATGTGGTCATCGTTTCAAATTTCTCTTCATAGGAGGTGAAGGAGGATCCAAGATCACTCCAAAAGATTTCCCCGATACTCCACCCTATAAGTTTAGCTTCAAAAGCTTTCTTGAAATCAATTATGGGAAATATTATCCTGATATCTTACTTGGTAATTCCCCTCACTCAAATACTTTATCATATATTACATAGTGCTTTTTTAAAATACTTTATAACGGTTTAACTTGTCTTTACTTCCCAAACATCATTGGAGTTGTTCATAAACTTCATCCTCTCATATCCAAATATGGCCCTAAGAAGTTTCTACCACTTTCACCTTAGTTGATGCAGAATGATGCATTCTCTCCTTGTTTGCCTGCGTCGACCAGATTCCCCACCTCAAAAGGCAGAGCACACCCCCATCCTTAATCGAACTTATAGATAATCATTAACAAAGTAAGCACATTGCAAACAAGGAGTTAGTAAGGAAAGATTTAAGGTCATCCGAGACATACCAAAGTTCTTCTATTCCTTGTTACAGGAATCCATTCGTATGCGGGTGTTGATGAGGCATTTCAAGCGTTTCTAAGAAGCTTCATCCCGAGGAATAGCGCCCCTGAAATAACCTAGATTCTTGACGAAACTCATCAAGAATATATTCATATACATCTCTTCTTGAGAAACATTGTCCCCTTTATAGACATACAATTCATTTCCCATCAAGAAAGGACCCTTGTTCCAGTACTTAGGATAGTGGTAACTAGGAAGAATTGATCTTCAAAATGCTCCAAGTTCTCTAAAAAAGTCCCAAAGTCACGGACGATCGGCACTAGGGAAACTAAACCACGACCCCGTGCTAGAGTCATAGGGCCACGTTGGACTTTGAAGAACCATCAAGTGTTTAATAACTTCCATTTCGAAGCCATTAAAGAGCAATCGGACACCCAAGATCAAGAAAATGCACTCATAGAAAAGGATGACACAATCACCATACTCGTTGTAGATTCTTTCATTTTCACCGGGATCAAGACACCCCAATCTGAAGATGGACCAACATCCAAAAAGGATTCATCATGACTACCTTCATGAGTGAAAATAGAAATAATTGAAGAATATACAAGATTTTTCCAAGAAGCCTGAACACCGTATTTTGACTTTTGACTCGTGACGAATACAATTTTCTCCAAGCACATGAAAGGGAAATATTAGAGGAAAATAAATGACAACAAAACATAAAGGATACCCCCAAAAGAATGAGAATCCAAGTCTTCAAAAATAAGGTGATAACATAATAGACCCTATCAACGCTTTAAATTACTTACGCACAACACTCAAGTGTTCCAGTTCCCAAGGTTCATTATGAGGATACCTTCAAAAAGACACTTGAAGCATGAGGCATTAAAGTTGCAAATTCTCAAGAAACAAAAATTTCTTCTCTTAATCTTTTAGAGTAGCTGAAAAGAATGGCTGGCAGACGAGGCAAATATGATAAACCCTTGCATTGCCATACAGAAACAAGGGCTTGGTGGAGGGCAGAGAAATTATTCCGGGCTGACCATAATCATCATCAGACGACCACTCAGAAGGAGTTGCAGTTCGTCTGGAACCTTTGCAGCATATGAGAGCTATATGGAAGAATACAGGTGATCCATTTCCTAGATTTATCTAACGGCTTCCCACATCACACACCTAGAAAATAGCAAGTTGTTATAACTGCCTCACTGTTTAAAGAGTATGCGTAGAGAATTCAAGTATACAATTTCGTCAAGTATACAATTTTGTGTAGTAGCGGATCAAAAAAAATTGTTAAAGGAAGAAAAAAATAGTATAAATATTTTGACTAAAGAAAAATATTACAAATATTTATATAATATATAATTATAATAAAAAATAATTTAAATTACATAAAATTTATATAAATTAGATTTTCAAATGATATTCGTGAATTATGAAAAATATTTAACTCACGAATATCTTTTGAAAATGTCATTCTACATTACAAAAAAATCATTTAAAAAGAATATCAAATTTACAATTTAAATTAAAGAGTAAAAGTAAAGTTATGGTGTATATATAATTTCTTGCTAATAGTACTGTACATTAGTAACAATAATTGAACAAGTCTTTGTTTTACATGCTATATCCTTGACTCGTACGCATATGCTTCCTATTTGCTTGCCAAATTAGTTATTCAATTGTGCATTTCAAATGTTAAAATTATGTGTTGAATGTTGACATCATAGGTTGTTATTATATACAGACATTGTTTTGAAGGAATCCTTGCCCTAATAGTGTTGTTAGGGTGTATTAGTGTATGCATGATTTTCAATCCACCCATTTTTTGCTTAACCTTTCCATTTTTTTAGTATTAAAATATATTATGATCTTCTCAATGAAACTCTCTCAGTTTAAAGTAGATTGAGAAATTCTTGATATAAAGAGTGAAGATCCATTTTGGTCCCTCACAAAAATCACATAACTCAAATTAGTCCCTCACAAAAATTAGGACTCGATTTAATCCCTTACAAAATTTAACCGGACCATATTAGTCCTTATGTTAATATTTTTATCAAATTGGTTTTTATCATACTTTTAAACCGTGACTGGACTGCCACGATGACTTTTATTTTTTATTTTTCATTTTTTAAATACTAAATTAATTTTTAATTATAATTTCATTTTTAAACAATTCTAAATTAATAATATCAAACAAGCCAAAATTATTTTTTTATATGGAATTGAACCTATGACCTTAACCAATATTTTATGTACTTACCACTAGTCCAATGTATATTCATGACAAATAATTCTTATAATTTTTTGAAATATTAAATAATATAGAATTAAAAACAACAAAAATATTAAAATTTGTACTAACGGGGTCTCAAATTCAAATCAGTTCAAATTAAATGATAGTCACTTTACAACTAGACAAGTCAATTTATATTATTAATATTATTAATAATGAATACTTAAGTTAATAATTCAAACAAATATTTACTTATTTCAAATAAGAAAAATAAGTATTTACTAATTTTAAATAATACAAAATTTAAAAATAAAATTAATAAAATATAAATCCTAAATAAAATTAATCAAATAAAAATAAATAAATAAATATTTAATTGAATTACTATTAAATAATTGATTACTGTTTAGTTTGTATTAACTAAATAATTTTAAAAATTAATTGATTATTTAATTTAAATGTATTAAATATTTTAATGATTAGTTGTATTACTATTAAATTAATTATTATTTAATTTGAAATAATTTTAAGTAAGTAAATATTTATTTGTGTGTTATTTAATTTTAATTACATATAATTTAATTTATTTCTAATTGATTAAATATATTGAGGTTTTATATTTAATAAATTTTATTTTTAAATTGGTGTATTATTTGAAATTATTAAATCAAAGAGGATCGAAACCCATTGATATAAATTTTATAATTTTTGTTTTAAATTCATAATTATTTAATATTATTAAAAATCTTGGAAATTATTTTTCATGAATGCATATTGGCCTAGTGGTAAAGACTTAAGATATTGTTTAATAGTATTGGGTTCAATTCCTTATTAAAAAAAAAATCTTGCCTTTTTGATATTATTAAATCAGAATTTTTTAAAATGAAATTACAATTAAAAATTAATTTAATATTTAAAAAATGGAATAAAAAATAAAAGTCAACGTGGCAGTCCAGTCACGGTTTAAAAGTATGAAAAAAAATCAATTTGGTAAAAATATTAACATAAGGACTAATATGGTCCGGTTAAATTTTATAAGGGATTAAATCGAGTCCTTATTTTTGTGAGGGACTAATTTGGGTTGTGTGATTTTTGTGAGGGACCAAAATGGGTCTTCACTCTGATATAAATCATAACATAGTCCAGAGCTTTAATTCATTGCCACGTTTATTGTGTGAGGTAAAATCAACTATTGTTATTCAAATCAATAATAATAATTCTTGTCAAAAAAAAAATCAATAATAATAATAATAATAATAATAATAATAATAATAATAATAATAATAATAATAATAATAATAATAATAATAATAATAATAATAATAATAATAATAATAATAATAATAATAATAATAATAATAATAATAATAATAATAATAATAATAATAATAATAATAATAATAATAATAATAATAATAATAATAATAATAATAATAATAATAATAATAATAATAATAATAATAATAATAATAATAATAATAATAATAATAATAATAATAATAATAATAATAATAATAATAATAATAATAATAATAATAATAATAATAATAATAATAATAATAATAATAATAATAATAATAATAATAATAATAATAATAATAATAATAATAATAATAATAATAATAATAATAATAATAATAATAATAATAATAATAATAATAATAATAATAATAATAATAATAATAATAATAATAATAATAATAATAATAATAATAATAATAATAATAATAATAATAATAATAATAATAATAATAATAATAATAATAATAATAATAATAATAATAATAATAATAATAATAATAATAATAATAATAATAATAATAATAATAATAATAATAATAATAATAATAATAATAATAATAATAATAATAATAATAATAATTGAACGATCTTCCAAGCAAAATATCTCTTTTCTTAAATAAATTCAAATCAAAGTTTGATGTGCATGGTACTTACTTATTCACTCATTAATATTAGGGGTGGCAAAACGGGCCGCCCGCCCCGCCTTATGCCCGCCAAAAAACGAGCGGGGCGGGCATGCCCGTCAAGTAAAATGGGCATAAAAATCATGCCCGCCCCGCCAAGATGGCGGGTTGGCGGGCGGCGGGCTTACCCGCCTATTTTTATTTATATTTTTTTAATAGATTAATAGGTTTTTTTACCTTTTAATTAAACTTTTCACTTATTTTTTAAAACAATGTTTTATAAAAGCAACTTTTTAACAAATTTACTTAAAAAAATATTACATATATTTATAAATAAATGTATAAAATAAACCATCAAGAATTAAAATTACTAGAATTAACTAAAAAAAGAGCGATTTTTGGAGGAGAGGCGGGTTTTGGCGGGCGGCGGGCTTTGGCGGGGCGGGTATGACGGGCGGCGAGTTTTTGCGGGGCGAGCTTTGGCGAGCGGCGGGCCTAAAATCCCAACCCAACCCGCCATTTTTTGGCGGGTGGCGGGCCGGCCCCGCGGGCCACTGCCCGCTTTGCCACCCCTAATTAATATTATGGTATTATTAAGGATCAACGACTTAGTATATTCATATCTTAATTTATTATTTGACATGATCCGGCAAGTTAAAAGGTAAGCGGACTCAACTCGACGCACAATGATGATCATATGGCAAGTTTGTTAAACAAATTTTGTGAACTATCTTATATATAAATCCAAGGTTGTTATGATGGCAACCCTAGCCACATGTCATCATGATAGCAATTCTTGGTAAAACCCTAATACTTCTATTTACTATTTTGTCCCTACAATTAAAATAAATAATAATAATAAATATAATAATAATAATAATTATTATTATTATTATTATAATATAATATTGATTCACCATTAATAATAATAATAACATAAATAATAAATAATAATATAATATTTAGCTAAAAGCTATCTAAAAATCAAACTTAAATTTGAGTTTAAAATTTATATATATATATATATATATATATATATATATATATATATATATATATATATATATATATATATATATATATATATATATATATATATGGAACAAATATTAATCATTGGATTTATCAAGAGAGGGAAATTAATAGCCACATTAATGTATTAACATTCTCTCTCTTGATGAATCAAATGATTTATATTTGTTTCTCTCATCTCTCATTGTAAAATACTCTCACTAGATATGTTTTATATATATATATATATATATATATATATATATATATATATATATATATATATATATATATATATATATATATGAGAATTTTTATCTATTCAATTTAAAAAGTTGGGTAAGATTACCTTCAATATAAAATGCTTTAAAAAGTTATATAAATATGCAAATGCAAGCAACCGCGCATCGCGCGGGTCACAAACTAGTAACGATAAAAAACAACTAAGTTACTGTAAAGACGTCAAGTCGTCCACCATGAAGAAAATGTGTCAAAATATTAAAATATGAGAATATTTTAATCTACCATTTGATATTCTTAGACATTCAGTAGCGTAGCGCAATTTCATTTATGCCTATGCTTCTGAAGATACACATTAGAAAATACGTTTTTTTTTGCTAAAATTTAGTTTTTTCCGAAGTGCATATATTTTTAAACTAGAGAAACTTCAAAATAATTCAACATTTCCTAGGTCACCTCCGGAACACCAAATTTTGATTAAAAAAATGTATTTTCTAATGTGTATCTCTAGAAGCGGGTATTTTTGGAAGTGCACATGATGCCTAAGGGGTAAGATGTTCTCTAAAATATAAGCTAACGAATATAATCTTTAAAATGCAAAATTATCAAGAGAGATTGTCGACAAAACCAAAAGGTTGAAAAAATGAAAGTTTAAGTTCTAATTAATTATTTGTATTGTTAAATAAGGCAAGTTAATGTCTTTGCCGTTTATAGTTTCTTTAAGAACTCTTAGTCAGCTCTGAATAATAAGGTGATACTCTTTTCTCTTATGTGAGTAGGTTTTGTGAGGCACTCCTTCCTTTTCTTGTTTCAATTTTTGCAAGGTCACATGCTGAAAAGAAATGGTGACTTTGAAGTAAATGTTGGACTCCTACCAGAATATCCTTATCTCCTACGAGGCGAATACAACTAATAGTCTTCCGCCAAAAGATCATTGTCGCTCTACGAGGCAAATATAAATGTTTAACTTTCACTTAAAGATCCTTGTTGCCCTACAAGACGAATACAAATGTTAGACCTTCACTAAAGAATATATGCCGCCCTACAAGGTGAATACATCACTAGACTATAGAAGAACCCTCGATGCCTTAATAGGCTGCTGATTCAATCTCAATACTATGAATAACAGAAAACATACTAAACTAAGAATTTTGTAAACAAACCGCCAAAGGTGTTGACATAATCATTAAAAAAAACATTAAAATATTATGGTTACAAATTGTCCTACGAAGGGCGAGAATACGAATAACATACAGAATGCAAAAAAGTGACTTCACCCCAAACAATGCTTGAGGAAATTGCCATCCAAGTGACTCAACTTAAAGTCTCTCTTGAGAAACTCAATTTAAAATCTCGTATGAGAGGGACTCAACTTAAAATCTCACCTAAGGGATTCAACTTAAACCCTTTTCTAAGGGATTCAACTTAAAGTCTCATCTGAGAGACTCAACTAAAGTCTTGTATGAGAGACTCAATTTAAAGTCTCGCCTGAGAGAATTAACTAAACTCTATGCTGAGAGACTCGACTAAAGTTTGACTTGAGAGACTCAACTTAAAGTCTCTCCTAAAGGAATGAACTTAATATCTTGCTTGAGAGACTCAACTAAAGTCTCGCATGAGACACTCAACTTAAAGTCTCGCATGAGGAACTCAACTTAAACTTTTTCCAGAGAGACTTATCTAACATATGACCTGGGAAATTCAACTAAAGTTTCTCCAGAGAGACTCAACTTAAAATTTTGCTTGAAAGACTTATCTAAAATATCACCTAGGAGACTTAACTAAAGTTTCTCCAGAGAATCTCAACTTAAAGTCTCGCTCGAGGGACTCAATTTAAATTTTTGCCTAAGTGACTCAATTTAAAATCTTGCCTAAAAGACTCAATTTAAAATCTCGTCTGAGAGACTTAAATAAAATTTCTCCTAAGAGACTTAATTTAAAGGCTTGTCTTAGGGACTCAACTTAATATCTCACTTAAGAAACACAACTTATAGTCTTGTTTAAAGAACTCAACTTAAAATCTCACTTGAGGAACTGAACTTGTCTCACAAGAGAGACTGAACTATGCATAATGAATATATATATATATATATATATCAACCGAATTCAGATAAGTTGCTTCATTTTTAACATATTTAGGATGAATCTCTATATTAGTATACATGCTTGAAATTACAAATTCAATTCCGAATTTTTGTTCAAAGAAAAGCATATTTGTTTTGATCAATAGATAAAAAGAGAGAGAGCGTGCATATTTTAATATGCTACTGCCGTAGTCAAATATAAGTAGGGCTGGAAATGAGTCGAGTCGAATTCGCCTCAACTCAGTTCGACTCGTTAAGAATTGGCTGAGTTCGAGTTCGAGTTCATCACGAACTTTTTTTTCAACTCAAACCCGACTCGTTAAGAATTGGCCGAGTTCGAGCGCATCACGAACTTTTTTTCAGCTCAAACTCGACTCGTTAAGAATTGGCCGAGTTCGAGCGCATCACGAACTTTTTTTCCAGCTCAAACTCGACTTGTTAGAAGTTCAGGAACATCTCGATTCAACTCGTTTATTTCCCGAATTTAAAAATAATTATTTAAAGTATATATATATATATATATATATATATATATATATATATATATATATATATATATATGACATATTAAATTTTTATTTTTTAAAATATAGAAATAAAATAAAATTTATACAATGTTGATTCTATTTGTATAATGATTTTAAGAAATAATTTGCTCTCTTGAGAATATAAATTGTCAATTAAAACCGTTAGATTAAAAAAAGATAGGGTTAAGATTTGGAGCAAATATGTAAACTTACTCTTAAAATAATATAATTCATCTTATATATACTCGAGTTGACTCATGAACCTGACGAGTCGAACTATGTATAATTCAAGTTCGGCTTAGTTAGTTAACGAATTTAAGTTTTAGCTCATATTCAGCTCATTTGGTTCATGAACCTCTCGTTCAACAATTTAATTGTCGAACCGAGTTTCCAACTATTTTCGAATTGGTTTGGTTTATTGTCAACCCTAAATATAAGAGAGAAAAACCTTAATAAGAAATAATCAGACTTTGAATTATTTAAAGTATTAATTGAGATATTCATGAATTCATAAATAATACAAATAAATTGATAGGTACGGAATGAATCGGTTTCTAGTTTTAGTAATTTATGGATTCTATTCCAATTATAGAAAGGGAATATTTTGCAGATATGTTAATTGATTTATAAGATCACCCATTAATTATTCAACTAATTTCAAATTCAACTATGATTTATTATTTTATTTTAAAAAAATAGTCATACTCAAATGTATAATTAAAAGTTTACTGTATTTATTTTGGTGAATACTTCATTACACTCCTACAGCCGTATTAAAAAGAAAGAGGAATATGCCAGAATATCTGTTATTACCAAACTAGAATTTGTGTGTATCTTCTATTTTATTTACCCACTGAAATCTTGTTGTAATTTCTTCTTACAGCAATATAGTAATATCTTCGTGTACTTCAAGGTTAGTTGGGTTCTTTTCTTCCTTTTTATCATTATTTTACTAGCAATAGCATTATCATCTATATCTCTTGTCACTTTCTATGAATGGACGGATTATGTCACTATCACATGACAGATTTGTAATAATCATCTCAAAAATTTGTCCGGAAATAACACATCCAAGTTTTAACTGATCGCAGTCTCGTAAAGGCTTTCGTGATTTAGACACGTACTGATGTTGATGTTGTTGCGGCACTGACTGCGATTGTCACTATATGAATTAATCATAATTTGTTATTTATCATAGTGAATTAATTCTTTTCATTTATGCCATTGCTTTGGATCTAAGCATTATAATTCAAATAAGTTTTCTCATGATTTTACCACTATAGGTTTTTGGATCTAAGCATTATGATTTATCTCAAGGTTTAACCGTCTCTTATCGCGAAAACGGCCGCGACAAAAGGTATCCTAGGGTGCTGATCCCGATACCGTTTTTCACTGTTTTTTTGAAAAAATAAATTGTGGTTAATTACACCGTGGCAACGGCAATTAGCTTATAAAACACTTGTACAACCGAAATCACGAAAGTTTTTACGCGAGCACTACGTTATTTAAAACCTTACTACTATGTTTTTTCTTTTGTCTTTGGTTTGGATCTCATTTGTCTATTATTTTATTTTATTTTCATGTTTCATTTATGTTTTCTATCTGCGAAAGTGTATGCAGTAGTATTTTTTTCAAAACAAAGATGTCTCCATTAATCAAATGCGATTCTATGCTCACTTTTGTAGGGAAGACAAGAAGAGAGAAACCTAAAGAGACTAGTGACTCTAGCTTGAAAAGCCATGGCAAAGGACCAAATGCAGGTGCTAAATGCACTCGATGTGGCTAAAACACAAATGTACCACTTCACCGCAATCATCATAGCTGGTATGGGCTTCTTCACGGATGCATACGATCTTTTCTGCATATCCCTTGTTACCAAGTTGCTCGGCCGTATATACTACCATGTTGACGGAGCAGCGAAGCCAGGAACATTGCCTCCGAATGTATCCGCCGCGGTAAATGGGGTTGCTTTCTGCGGTACACTTTCGGGCCAGCTTTTCTTTGGCTGGCTTGGTGATAAGTTAGGTAGGAAAAAAGTTTATGGCATGACACTCATGATTATGGTGATCTGTTCAATTGGTTGCGGCCTTTCTTTCGGAAACAGTCCAAAACTTGTCATGACAACTCTTTGCTTTTTCCGCTTCGGGCTTGGTTTCGGTATTGGTGGAGACTACCCGCTTTCGGCTACTATAATGTCAGAATATTCTAATAAGAAGACTCGTGGTGCTTTCATTGCTGCAGTCTTTGCCATGCAGGGTTTTGGAATTTTGGCCGGTGGTATATTTGCAATTATAATTGCAGCTATATTCAAGTCCAAATATGATTCACCGGCATACGCGGTTGATCCACTTGGTTCAACCGTTCCACAAGCAGACTACGTTTGGAGGATAATCATGATGGTAGGAGCACTCCCGGCTGCACTTACTTACTATTGGCGGATGAAGATGCCAGAAACTGCCCGTTACACCGCTTTAGTAGCTAAGAACACGGCGCAGGCAGCAGCAGATATGTCTAAGGTTCTACAGGTTGAGATTCAAGCTGAAGAACCAGAGAAAGAACAGAAGGAGAAATTCGGCTTGTTCTCAAACGAGTTTCTACGTCGCCATGGACTACATCTTCTTGGTACAACCACCACTTGGTTCTTGCTTGATATAGCATTTTATAGCCAAAATCTATTCCAAAAGGATATTTTCAGTGCAGTTGGTTGGATACCTCCTGCACAAACCATGAATGCACTCGAGGAGGTTTACAAAATCGCAAGAGCTCAAACACTTATAGCTCTTTGCAGTACGGTTCCAGGCTACTGGTTTACAGTTGCTTTCATCGACAGGATAGGAAGATTTGCAATTCAATTGATGGGATTTTTCTTTATGACTGTGTTCATGTTCGCGCTCGCCATTCCTTACGATCACTGGACTCATAAGGAAAATCGCATTGGATTTGTGGTATTGTATTCGTTGACCTTCTTCTTTGCGAATTTCGGTCCCAATGCTACCACATTTGTTGTGCCTGCGGAGATTTTTCCTGCTAGATTCCGTTCTACTTGCCATGGAATATCATCCGCGGCAGGGAAGCTCGGAGCTATAGTTGGTGCATTTGGTTTCTTATACTTAGCACAAAACGAGGACAAGAGTAAAGCGGATGCAGGCTATCCTGCAGGTATTGGTGTTAAGAAATCACTGTTTGTGTTGGGTGCGGTTAACATTGCGGGATTCTTGTTTACTTTCTTGGTGCCTGAGGCAAATGGAAAATCTTTGGAGGAGATGTCAGGTGAGAATGAAGAAGAGGAAGTTGAAGCCAATGGAGAGTTGAAGCAATCTCGTTCTAATAACGACAGAACAGTTCCACTCGTCTAGATCAAGTTTAGGTATCTTGCAGTTATTGCAATATAGCAGTATCTTTCAATTCGTTAAGTAGACACAAAAGCATTCCATTCCTCTCTTCTATATTTCTATTAAATTCTGTTGAGGTTTCAGCTTATTTACAATAGATTCTTTCAGCACTAGTTCATTCGCATCATACAAAACCAATTGAAACTTTTTCAATTTCAGTAACTTGCGTTTTCAATTCGTGGTCGATACAGATTATAAGATTGTTAGAGAGAATGTTTACCATCCTTTATATCATCAACAGTCATACTTTTATGACAAATTTATATACATCATTTTACTATTTATATCTGCACATTTATATTCTTTTATCACTTGAAAATTTCGTGCTAGTACACCTACTTCTAACTGTTTCTCATATAGCTTCTATGGAAATTGCCTCAATCAATCAAACAAAATTTCATTGATTATTTGTGTTGCATAATCAGTAGCCTGGATTTCATAATGGACACCCTCTAGCTTGCTGCTAAACCTTTCTTTAGTTGTGGCATAGAGCATCTTGGCACGGATTCGAGACGTTGAATGAGACCTGACCTAGTCAATAGTAAGCAAAGAATAACAAAGAATCTCAGTGGCAGAATCATAGAGAAAGTAAAATAATGTCCAACGCAAGTTTGTCCCTTACAAGTTTTTCTGGAAGCAATGAAAGTATATATGAAAGCTTTATTTACAATTCAACAAGAAAAAGTTCTTATCCATATTTATCTGTACAACTTTTTTCTGAGAGAAGCAAGAAAAATATGAATGCTCGACTTACAATTTTGGTTAATGAAGTAAACATAAACCATAACAAAGACTACTTTTTCTATATCTTTTATATATATATATATATATATATATATATATATATATATATATATATATATATATATATATATATATATATATATATATATATATATATATATATATATATATATATATATATATATATATATATATATATATATAGGGGATGTATCAAGTAGGAGGGATTTTAAAATAAGAAATAGGAGGATTTATTAATAACCATTGGATTTGATAAATGATCTTGTTGAAGTTAAGTCCATAAATGTTCATCAAGACCATTTATCAAATCCAATAGTTATTAATAAATCCTCCTATCTCTTATTTAAAATCCCTCCTAGATACATCCCATATATATATATATATATATATATATATATATATATATATATATATATATATATATATATATATATATATATATATATATATATATATATCCAGCTTCAATATAATTCAACCAATCTATATTGGCGTACACAAAACAATCCAATTTTCAAGTTAACAAATACTACATATTAACAAACAATAGAGCTAATTAAGTTGAAATATCAAAATGTATTGTTTTTTTCAATCACAACAAGATTAAGTCTATTTTTTATCCACTTGTTATGAATTTTGCAATAATATTCTTGTTATATCATTTTCAAAAGAAAAACCATTGTTAATGAGATTTTTGTTGTATCCTATTAATCCAACATAAATAGATTCTATTGTTTATTTTAAAATAATAATTTCAGTTTTTGTTTCGGATCGGGTCAAGGCCCAATAAGAAAAGTCAATCGGGTCCACTTTCCGGTCCATTATAAATACCATTTTCTTGGCGCCAAAGAGAGGTACGCAACTCATTTCTAGTGGATGACCGAAGTTCTTGCAACTTAATCTACTCGGAGATCCTTGCTAGACTTGGTGGATTAGGATTACTAGATCTGAAACCTCTTAGAGATCATAGAATGTCGGCTTGTATTGATTCTGCCAATCATCAATGTGAACAGATCCATGTACCTGTAACTTTGGGAGTGCAAGGAGATAAAAATACATTGGATACACACTTCCTCATAATCAAGGGTGGAGCCTAGTATAACGATATCGTTAGACGCCCGTTCCTAGCCAAGCTAGATGTGGTCGTGTCCCAAGTGCATCTGAAAGTAAAATACCACACTGAGTTTAGAAGACCAATCGTGATTAAAACAGATCTCCTAGAAGCTCGGGAAATAACAGACCGTGAAGAAGACTGTTCCGATTTTCTTGTCTCAAGGGGAGATAACCAGGGAAATTTTTTGTGGATAGGTGTAAACGACCTTGATGTATGCGATGAGGAGTACACCAGCCACAAAGATTTAAAATAATTCACTGGAACTAATGCGAAAAACCTGAGTCCAACCTGGTGGCGACTTCGAAGTTGTCTAGTTAGGATCCAATTTGCCCACCAGAGTTAGAGAAAACTTGGTAAACTGTTTCTGAGCCAATGTCTTCCTCCTTCTCAATGTCTCTCTACATGAGATTTATGAAATAGGTCCCATTGTCGCTTGTCACTAGTTGAACATGAACTCTAGTGCTAACTACATGTCCTAAAGAGGAATGCGACAATCACCTGAGAAAACAGAGGCAACTGCGGAGACAATGCAAGGGCTACTGAGTGCCAAGTTCATCTTCAAACTTAAATACACCAAAGGGTAATCCAATATAGTATTAGTCAAGAAAATCTCGGGGAAATGCGTTGATTACACTGGCCTAAATAAGGCATGCCCTAAGGACTCATATCCTCTTCTCAACACAAACAAACTAGTAGTTAGTTATGTAGGGTACAATCTTCTACCCCTTATGGACACTGGGGCCACATACCAGAGGATGATGAATAAAGTCTTTAAGGAAAAGATAGGTGAAACCCTAGTAGTATATTTAGACGATATGACTGTTAAGTCAATTGAAGAGGAGTCACATGGCCACCACCTCACTCGTATTTTTCAAAGGGTCCAACAGTATAATACAAGGTTAAATCCCAAAAAGTGCACCTCCGGGTTAAGAACCGGAAAGTTCCTGAGATTTTATCTTATAGAAATAGGAATAGAAGAAAATTTGGAGAAGTGTGACGCAGTAATACAGATGAATCCCCCAAGTCAAAGAAAGAAGAGATGGAGTTTAATGAAATGCTAACTGCCTTGAATAGGTTCATTTCGAAGTTAGCACAACACACTCTTTCATTTTGTAAGTTATTGAAGAAAGAAGTTCAGTTTGAATGGACACCTGAGTGCTAGTAGGCTTTCATATCCCTAAAGATAGCCTTGTCTACACCACGGTGTTAACTAGACCGCTTCTAGGGTAAAACATATTTCTTTACTTGTTCATTCCCAAAGAAGCGGTCAATGTCATTAGAGGTGTTCAAATTAACCGGTTATATAAATGATCCATATCCATATTCAAATCTGGTTAAAAAAACCTGTTAATTTTAGTATGGTTTTTAACCAAATCCACATTTTGGACATTTTGTAAATATGGTTTTAACCAAATCCATATTTTAGACATCCATATCCAAAATAAAAACTAAATTAAAATATTTTCTGAAAATCCAATTTTTTTCATAAATACGAATAAATATATTTTTTAAAACGATAAAATTGGTTTTTTTCGAAAATACAAAAAATTGATTTTATTTCTAAAAACATAAAAACAAATGAGTTTTTTAAAAAATACGGAAAAAATAGAGTTTTTCTGAAAATATGAAAAAAAAAATTTTAGGAAATACAAAAAAATTGAGTTTTTTTTTCCGAAAAAACAAAAAATTGAGTTTTTTCGAAAATAGTAAAAATCGCTTTTAATCGATGTTTTTTTGGAAATATGAAAAGTCAATTTTTTTCGGAAATACAAAAAAATCGAGTTTTTTTTTTAAATACGAAAAAATAATTTTTAATAAATACAAAAAGTTAGATTTTTTTTAGAAATACGAAAAAAATCAATTTTATTTCTAAACTCGTAAAAAATCGAGTTCTTTCCGAAATACGAAAGAGAATACGAAAAATTGAGTTTTTCAAATAAATACGAAAAATCATATTTTATCGGAATAAACAAAAAAAATCAAAAATTGAGTGTTTTTGAAAAAATGGAAAATCAATTTTTTTCTCGAAAATATGAATTTTTTTCCTCCGAAATTATGAAAAATCGTTTTTTTCCTCAAAAAATACAAATTTTCGAAACCGATTTTAAATTAAAAAGTGGTTATGGATAAACCGGTTTTATAACCGGTTATGTAAAAATATAACCATTTATATGGATTGGTTTTATATCCGGTTATAGTAAATGGTTATTAATTGGATATGAATTGGTTAGGTTAATTATCCGTCCATGAGCACCCTTAAATGCCATCCTCGTTAGAGAACTGGACGGATAACAACAACTAGTGTACTTTGTTTCAAAAGTTTTGGCTGTGCAGGAGACACGATATCAAGAAATAGAGAAGGCAACCCTAGCCCTCGTAACTGCTTCTAGAAAGCTACGACATTACTTCCTAGCTCATACTATAGTTGTAAGAGTAGACCTCCCATTGAAGCAGATTCTCTATCGACAAGATTTGGGAGTAGGCTGGCTAGATAGTCCATCAAAATGTTTGAGTTCTATGTCACATACGAAGCCCATAAAGCCTTGAAAGTCCATCAGTGTGTAGACTTCCTAGTGGAGATGATACCTGAAAGGCCAATATTGGCTCATTCTTGGAGAATATTCATTGATGGATCATCCAACTGGTGAGAAAGTAGAGTCGGGCTCATCCTAGATAATGAAGTGGGTTAACTATTGAGGTTTCCTTAAGATTTGAATTTCCAACCACAAATAATCAAGCTGAATACGAAGTCGTGATAGCTAGTCTCATGCTAGCACATAAGCTAGGGGTAGAAAACATGAAGTTAAAAACAAATTCCTAGATAATAGTGTCAAAAATAAAAGAGATAATTCCAAATGAAAGAATCGGTGCTTCAACGTTATGTCTGACTAGTTAGAGAAACGTTTGCAATGTTTGAAGTCGAGCATATCCCTAAAGAGGGAAATACTAGGGCATTCATTCTCTCCAAACTGGCCTACATAAG
>NW_026705788.1:0-50001 GCF_029867415.1 Vicia villosa | reverse complement strand
GGAAGCCTCTCAAAATGGTTTTCAAAAAATGGGTGATCAAAGATCAAATCACATTGCATATCTCGGTGGTCATTACATTTAAATATATTTTTGTCTGACTCCTCTTCCTATTTTATTAATCAAAAGAAAGTCACGCTTATCTCTGAAATCAGACATTTTCCAAGTTATTATTCGTTCTCAGCCTTATTATAGGAGATATTTAGCAGTATATAAAATCTATTACAGGATTCAATCATTCACACTTATATGTGGGTGGAACATTTTTTGGTCATTAATGGTTGATTGGATCAAACTTCCAATTATTGTGTGTGTGTGTGTGTGTGTGAGAGAGAGAGAGATAAGGTCTGCTTCTAAGTTAGAGTTTGAACTGGTGCTTATCGGCCGAGAACGATAAGGAAGTCTTTATTATGAACAAGCGCTAAAGAAGAGGTGGGATCTCTCCTAAAAGAAATAATTCACCTCGAGCATGCCCTACTTTTTCTTCTTTTCCCGTTCCTGACCTTCGGATTTGTTGGAAAATCAAATCCCACTGGTACTTTACTAAAAACGGATTCGACTTTATAAGGCTTCTCAAACCAGACCAGAATCTTTGAAGCTCTATTGAAACAAATTGCTTCTTGGTCACTTGAAGAATGGCTTTCTACAATGTTAATGAGAGTAGAGTCCAAAGAAAAACCAATTAAGCTATTATAATTATAGTATGATAATTAATTCATTGGTCGTAAAGCTCTAAGCCTACAGAAAGATATCTATCAAGAACCGTGGATACCAGCCATGATGAAGTTCCCATGATAATGGCATGCAACATCATATCCATTCGAACAGGCTAAACAACTAAAAAGCTCTTTGTTGAGCTAGACCGAAAAGATGAAAGTTGAGCTAAAAGCAAAATAGCCTGAGGCTGTAAGGGGTGTTAAGAATGAGGTATAGGTCTCTGCCGATTTAGACGGACGTGGACCCCTAAATAGTTCAGCATTCAAAGCATGAGAAAGCCTTTGTTAATCATGGTAAGAGTGGGGTGGAGTCATTATGTTGGGAAAGAAAGGTAAATCATTCTTGTAGGACAGGCAGTAACTTCGGGTCTCGAAGGTACCTTATAAAGGCATCATCTAGTGGGGGCATACGTTCCCCCATCCATATTTATCATATGTGTTTGTTGAAGAGCTAAGACAATATCTGGGTCGGGGGATGATTCTGGAACAAAATAAATTGAATAGACATAGAAGTTCGGTAAGTGTATCGATTCAAGCATGTTCAAATAGTTTAAGCGTTGCCTTCCAGACTTATGATGAATCGTCGGGTGGTATGAACTCCAGAGCCCTATTCTAGTTACAAAGTGCGAATAGCTGACAAGTAGGTTATTAAACAGATGAATCAATAGGCTTTGCTTCTGCCTTAACTTCCTGGAGAGAGAAAACTTGTGCTCAAAATAAATAGAAAATCTTTTATTTTATTTTATTTTGATCACGGGCTTTTCTGGACTAAGTGTATCTTATTTTTATCATGAATTATTTTCCTTGGCTAACAATAGTTGTTCTCCCAATAGACGCAAGTTCCCTAATTTTCTTATTTCCTCACTCCCAGGTGCAATGAAAAATCAAAGCTCCATAGTTCATGGTAGAAAATCACATATTTGTTGGTTGTTTTTAAAGAGTGGCGCTTTAGACATATTGAGTGAATAAAACTTTGCTTGTTGCTCGCTCTTGGAGGTTGAAGCCTTTGTTTGTTTCACTTCGATAAGGATAAAGCATACTCGTTTCTGAAAATGTTTTGAAGTCGAGCACAGGCGAAAAGAAGTTTGATGAGTTGAGTTGATTTTATACCGATATAAGTGCCAAATGCTCATGCTATATGTCCTGTATTCAAACACTTAGGAAAAAGTTGGACATAAGGTGAAGCAAATACAAAAGCCCAAGGCCCAACAAGATATTTAGAAATGAACAAGTGGATGACACTTAGCAAGATTAATTGATTCAAATTAATTAAATCAATTAACTTGTCTAATAGAAATTAACCAAACTAATTCAATTGTTTAATTAAACTAATTAGTTAAAATAATAACCAATTAAAAAAAATATTTAATCAATTAATGTACTAACTAATATATATATATATATATATATATATATATATATATATATATATATATATATATATATATATTAAATTGAAATAGAAATAGAAAGGGGTGTGGAATTAAAAATGAGTCTGCAATAAGAGAACAAATAAGCCCAATAGTCCAAAAGCATAAAACCCTAGTCTCCTTTTTTTTTTAAACCATTAAAAAATAACTAATAATTAATTAATAATAAAAAAGAAAATAAAAAATGGGAAGAAGACCAAGGCTATTCCGCCCCTTCCCCATCATTCTCTCATCTCATGTGGTTGTTTTTTTTTTCATTTAAACATAAATAGCCAACCAACATATGCCAATTGTCTCTTATTTATAGAAAAAAAAAAAAAAAAGGAACGAATACGTGACATAATTTGCTCAGCATCTCTCTCCAAAAAAATATGATGCAAAAATAATAGAAATTAATTTGACCAAATATTAAAGAGTTTAATAGTAATATATGTCAGTGTAAAAAAAATTACACATATATTCAATTAGAATATTTTAAAGTGTTAAATCATAAAAATATTTTAAAATTTACAATGTGACTTGGTGCTTTACATGGTTGTCATTGTAAATATAATTTACATTATCAGTGTATCATCCATTTTCTTAGTATAAAATAGGGTAGTCAATCAGAATTCAACACATGAGATAATGATGCAATGCAGTAATTAATTTTTAAAAACAAACAAACAAAAAGAGCTAAACAAAAAAAAAAACTAAAAAAATGAGCACGTAGAACAATAATCCCTCACCGTCTCTGTCTCAACTCGCTATTCTCTTTCGTTCTCTCACCGTGAAAACGGCATATGGATGTATCTTTCTTCACCAACAAAAACTCTAACGCAACACACAAATCAAAATAGCAATCTTACTCATTTTTACACCCTGATTACGGATTCAACAATTAAAATACAAACCAATCATCAAACTATGCAGATCGAACAACAATTCTCAAGAATCCTTAGCCTAACAAACCTAAATTAAATAGCGATTGACCAATGTTTTAAGCAATTAAATGAGGTTTATGTTGGAATTAAACTCAAAATTTGGAGTAATTCTTTAATCTTTATTGCTACATATTTCAACAAAATAAGAGGAGGTAGAAGAATATTTTCTTCTCTATGATTTTAAATTGGATTTTTCTTCTCTATTCAAAATTGTCTAAGTCGAAATCATGTGATAAGCAACCTGCTTCGACACTTCAACACCTAATACAACTCAACACACATTAGACTATTTCAACACACTCTTGTTCCTGTCGAGCGTCATGTTACTTCGACACAAGGGATTACAATCTCAACACATATTATAATTCGTTGTGTTTAAGCTATCTATATTCATCATAGCTCTTAGTTTCTTGAATACTTTGACCTGCACATCCTTCGTCATGATGTCTGCAATCTGATTCTTGATTTTGTCACATGATCTTTGGAGCCAATGATGTAATACCCCGTATTAAATTAAATGCTCTTCTATGTTATTAACTGACACTGAGGTTTTATCAATTGGTACATTAGAGATACTTTTGGACATTAAGTTAGTAGTGTTAACTTAAAGATATTTTTTCTTATATCCTTTTCCTTCTATTTTCTTCTCATTCTTGCATCAAACAAAGTTCTAGAGGGAGGAAGTAGAGAGAAGGAAGAGCAAGAGTAAAAGAGAAGAAAAGCTTGGATCTTCATCATTTCTCCACCGAATCGACTCATCTTCGACATCAACGACTCGTAATCGAGGTGGGTTCTAGTTAGAAACTTGTAGTTTTGATTTATGGATGAAAATCATAAGTTTTGCATTTGGGGTTTTTATAGAAAACCTAGGTTTTTGAATCAAATCTTGAATAATCATGGTTGAGTGTTATAAATCATAAGTATACTATAGATATGTTGTTTCTATACTTTAGTATGATCTGGAACAGGTTGGGATGTGGAAATGGTTGGATTGAACCATGGGAGAAGCAAGAAAACTGAACTGGAAATTTTGTTTTCGCGCGCTTCGCGGCGCAAACGAGGGGTGGCGGCGCGAACCTTGCAGATAAATTCTGGGGTTTTGGTTCTGCCATCAATACGCGGCGCGTACGAGGGTTCGCGGCGCGAACACTCTGAGAATTTTGTGAGGTTTGCTTCTGCCAGAGGGTTCGCGGCGCGACCTAGCTGTTGCGCGGCGCGAACTGAAGCTTTCTTAACCAAATTCTTTAGCTTAATGAGATAAACCGTTTAGACCATAACTTTTGAACCGTAACTCTGTTTTAATCACCGTTCGAAGTGGTAGGAAGCTAGAAGCGTGTACTTTCTAGTAGTGTAGGTTTTGGGAAAAAGGGGAGAATTATTTAATCGAGAGTCGGGAAATTGCTTGATTACTTGGGTTGGTTTTCGTTCGGAATCATGAAAACGTTATGCTTTTGGTATGATGCTTGTGTACTCTATAATTGTTGGTTGAGTTCTATTGCAGGTGGATTGGTAAACCTTTGTTATATATATTTATATCAGAGAGGTTTGAATAACTTCATTGTTATGTGAATAAAGGTTAAGTGAGGAAACTAGGAATTGTTAGGTTATTTAGCTTAACAAAGAAACCTAGGATGAGACATTATATGGAACATACGGGTACTTGAATTTTCTGAGGAAAGGCTAACAGGCCTAGTGGTTTGCGTGAGCGATCACCATTATATGATGTATTAATCGGAACCGTTGTATTTCTTTATTTCTTTATTTTTCTTTTGAATGCTAACAGGCATTCTTCGTGCAGAGAGGCACTGTGCAGAGAGGCACTAATAATCTTGGCAGGTTTGATTCCCGCTTTTGTGTACGAATGGAACCTACGGGTAGAGACTTGTGATGGTGTACGGGCCATGTGAAGTGACGATTCATGGGGAAAGGCTCATGAGTCCGAATCCATTTCGTATGTCAAGATTTTCCAAAGGATCCATGACTCGTGCCACCTCCTAGACGTAGAAGGGGACGGGAATATAGGGATGCCTTGGTATTGGTTTCCGATTAGTAATCTTGTGTTTGAGTTGTTGAACTCTAAGTATAATTCCATATAATGTTAGTGTGTGAACTCAAGGTCTAGTTCCTTGTTGTGACTTGAGATTTATAGGCTAGAACCCTTTAGAGCCGAGAGGACCCATAAGATAGGGAACTCACTGAGATATTTTATCTCACCCTATTATATATTGATTTCAGGTACTACAGGTTCCGCGAAGGGTAAGGAGAAAGCTTCCGTTGTGGATTTCTTTTGAGATCATTGTTTGATCTAGTTCTTAGTATTTACTTTTGGACATCTTGTATGTATTATGCCTTTTAGTAGAACTTTTGTGTTAGGGCATTGATATGTATAATGTGTTGACTAGGAACTTATAAGTATTTTCAGTACCAAATACTTGGATTCATGTATACCTATATGCTTTGATGTATGTATTTATATATGGGTGTTACAAATGATCTACAGATGTTTTCCACAAATGATCTTGATGTTAACACTTCTCCACATACCTTGATTTGATTCATCGGTTTCGTAACCTAGTGAAAAAATCAGTTATGATTTCACTTTCTTCCATCTAAAGCAATTCATATATTCTTTTGTGAGTCTGTAACCTCACTTTTTTGCGCCTCCAAAAGAATTTTCCAGAATTTCTCAGGCTTCTTTCGCTGATTCAACATCACTCAGCTTCTCAAAATTATCTAGATCAAAACATTGATGACTTATAAAGAATGCTTTATAATTCTTCTTCTTCAATTCTTTCTGTGCAGCCTTTTCTTCATGCGTTGCGTTTTCTGCAAGCGGTGTTACTCCTTCTTTCACAAGATCCCAAAGATCTTGATAACACAAAACCACCTCCATCTTCTTGCACCAATTCTCATAATTCTAACCCTTCCGAATTGGGAGACTCGCCGGAAAATGCTCATTCGGATGATCCATTGTCATTGTAATTTTCTTCACACGAATTGCTCAGCCAGTGTCTAGATACCAAATGTTGGAATTAAACGCAAAACTTTGAGTAGTTCCTTATCGCTACACAATGACAATGAAATAAGGAAGAAAGAAAATTTGGGAAGAAATGTGAATTAGGGTTTGAACAAAATAAGAGGAGGTAGAAGAATATTTTCTGCAGAATTTCTCTTTGCTTCCAAACTGTAATTTTATTCACTTTGCAACTGCAAATTCTCAACTGTTATACAAAATAAAGATTACTCCCTCTATTTATAGATTTAGGTTGCTTTCTCCTTAAGTCACAGTCCAAAACTACAAAAGCCCAAAATATCTATTTTGGTCTAAGTCGAAATCTTGTGCCAAGCAACTTGGTTCGAAATTTCAACACCTAATACAACTAGACACACATTAGACTATTTCGACACACCCTTGTTTCCGTCGAGGAACATGCTGCTTCGACACAAGGGATTACAATTTCAACCGTTTAAACATCAATACAACACATGCAACATAGTGGTATTAAGATTTATGCGAAAAACAAAAGAAACTCACAGGTCGGAGCTAGTCCAACGACTCCGACTCCAGCGCGGTTTAGGTACATTAAACCTTGATTCAATCTTCTTCTTATGCGTTTCTTCTCCTTCTCTTTTCTTGGTCAAAATTATTCTTATGCGTATTGGATCGTGTTGTGTTGTGTTCTGTTAATGTTGAATATCTGTTGCAAATCGGTGTTAATTGGAGATTATGTGGAGGTTTTGAGCTCAAGCCATTGGAGTTGCTTCAATGTGAAGCTCTAATAGTCATTGATTTGGAGCTTTCAATTAAGGGAAATGGAGGAAGTTGATGGATAATTTTTCAGAGTTACTGTTCAATTTCTTCCCCCTTTATCATAGTTTTGAGGTGCTTTATATGAAAATTGAGAGGGAGAGAGTGGTGAATTGGGAGGGAGATTTGGTTAGAGAAATGTTGCGTTTTGGAGGGAGTTTTAGAAGGAATTTGTGGCAATTCTTATTGATTGTTCTTGGCCTTTGATTAAAAGGTAATGTGAGGTTAGGATGTAGTTGTAAGTTGAAATCTGTTTTGGTTTTGTTTGGAAATGTGAAATGTAACTGAAATGTTATGCTAATGAATTAGAAGTTTGAAATTGAAACGAGTGAGAAACCGTGTGAATGAATTTGAAAATGGTTTCAAGTTGTGATGAATATGTAAGTTATGGTTGATGTATGATGCTTATGATAAAGGTATAATAAAAAACCATGTTATTTAAAGTAGAATGCTTATTCTTTCAATTTCTATTTTACTTATTTAATTTAAACAATGTTTATTTGACAATTAAAATATGATATTCTAATTACCAAATAAAATAATTATTTAATTAAATAATAAAATTGAAAATTAAAAGGATGCAAATGAATTAAGTAAAAAAAACAAAGGGACTATTTAATTATGCAATTCAAATTAATCAAGAAAAAATCAACTTGTTGAAGAAATTTTAGATAATGCAATTCTGCAATTCTGCATTTGAGATAATGCACATAAATAAAAAATGCATCGGAGTGTCAGATGAAGAAGAAATTTTTTTACCAAATGAAATCGCCAAGACGTTACTAGAAACACAATGCAGACAAAACTTGTACTTAAAAGTTAATAAAAATTGATTCTAACTTTTTAAGATTGATGCGTGACATGACTATAGGGGGCGCATGAAAAGAGAAGCAAATGCTAAAGGTTAACTCTTGGATTCTTTGCATTTGTTTCTCAGACATAAATGGCAGTTGAAACCTACAGATGAGCATATATGTGTTGATATTGACTTTCACGATTTTGAACAAATCAAGCTCGCTCAATTTCAAGTCTGGGTAGAGGTGAGCTACTTGTGCCTTGGCTTTCTCAAAGGCCTTATCAATAATGCCAACTACCTCACCCTTGCCATCGACCATATCTTATTCTAGTTTTTTCTTGTGGCGATCCTTTGCCTTGGTGGACTATTTTAGAATTTTGAGCTCATATTTCACTTAGGAGAGCTCCTCGCGAAGCTTCTTGGCAGCTTCATCTTTCTTTGTTTACACTTTGTTTAGCTCGTCCTTAGAGCGTTGCGCCTTATTCACACTCTTCGGCGATGGACTTTAACAATTTTTGGGTATGGGTGAGTGTCTCCCACTTGGTGTTTAACTTGGTATTTGGATCCATAATGGATCTATTTGATTGGATGTGGGCATCAAACATTAGAGGCTCCGGCATAAGCCCCTTTAGCATACGTGTCTCTATTAAATTTGACATCTTCCTAGACCCCAATGGAGTTACAATTTTATGATCATTGGGGAAGTCGGATGAAAATTTAAAGTTCTCTCGCACGTGACTTCTAGCATCAAAGTTCACATTCTAGAGGGACGGTGCGCCTTTCTCCCCAAGGGAGCTGAGGAAGTGATTCCCTTCGTGCGCATTCCAACGAGGTTCGCAGCTTCCTGGGCGTCCAAGTCTATAGTCTCGTGTGGCTGAACATCTTTATGTTTTTTACCTTGAACCAAAGATGAAGCCCCTTCGGCCAAACAATACTTGATAGTCTTCAAAGACCTAGGAAAAAGAATAGTTACCCCATCAACCAGTCTCATTTTTCCCTTACCCAACAAGCCGCTGTTAGCTGAAGATTTCGTTTGGGAAGAATGTCCTTCGAAGGTCTGAAATTCGAAGGAGATGGTTACTGATGACCATCTTTGAAGATAGAAAATGGCTACTGATGGCCATGCTTCGAGAATGATGTTTAAGTTGGAACAAGGATAGTGAGCGCCGAAGCTAAATTCGAGAAGAATGGTCTTTGGGACTTAGACGTTTTTGCGAAATATGCGAAGTACTGAAGCTTGGTGTGTTTTCGTGGCATTCTCGATTTTAAATTACGTTGCCACGCGTCGAAAGAGGATTCAGGCGGGAGGATTTGAATTTCGAAGTAGTTTATATAACTGCACAAAGACAGATGGCATCCCAGGGATTCTCGAAAGTAACGTGGCATCAGATTAGTGTAGAACCGTTAGGGTCAAATTTAGTATAAATAAGGGTCTTAGTATTAGGATTCCGTGTGTTCATTTTGTACAAATCGTCACATATTGCTCAAGTATCAAGTGTTAAGAGAAAGAGTTCGCTGAGAAATGTACGTATGACACCAACACCATTTTAAATACATGTGTATTTTCCTTTATTCAAGTATCCTTCGATATTACTGCGTTTCATTTACTTTCTGTCATTTACATTCCTGCACTCTTTATTTTCATGTCATTTATCTTCGAAGCATTTAACTTTTCTGCACTTTAAGATTCTTGCACTTTTACAGTTTTATCTTATATTTTATCTTTAACTCACCTTTCACTGGTGTTATATTTACGTGTATAACAAGGTGATTGCTAATCTTTATTTCTTTGTTTAAGTATTTCTTATTTCGAGACACATCAATCATAGACATAATTCGAACTATCATGAATAACAACCTTTTTGACTATGTCCTAGGATCAATCTAGTCGATCCTGCGAGTAACCAAATCATATTTATTATAGTTTAGAAGACTATCGGTTGTTTACCGGAAATCACCGTAAACAAATTGGCACGCCCAGTGGGACTGTGTCAAGCAGATTGTTATTAATCGATTGTTTTGTTTTGTCTAGAAAATATCAAGACCTTGTATGAACCTTAGGAACGGTAAATTAACAAACAGTGCACAACCGATTCCCAAACGAAGGTACAACAAGAAAATGGTCGTTACGACCAGTGCAGGGGGAGATCAAGATCCCCCACAAGGGTCAGGAACAGGAGCGGCAAATTCTACGCATGTTTCGACTTCTACTCAAGGAGCGCAGAACATACCGGGTTCGAATGGATCGAGACCCATGGATAGTTCTCAGGCTATACCTGAAAACAATACAGCAACGACAGGGACTATTCCAGTTTCAGTATCGACTACCGCGCCTCCATCCTCAAGTGCGAGCGAAATGCAACTTGCCTCGACGAATGCTGCAAACCAGTTATTTACCCCTGGATCATCTGTGTTCGAATGGAGACCAAACAGTCAATATGGAATGCCATATGCATACATGACAGGTACACAAGGAGCAAGACCTACATATACTACAACTAACCCTGCGACGTTTTTGCCAAATGCTGGTTCAGTGGGTCGAAGCGCACAAAATACTGGCTTCTCTGCCCAAATACCCAATTTTACCACAAGTAATCAAGCAGCATTCCGACAAGAGATGGACGCAAGTAACCATGATATGTTAGGAATCCTGGCCAAAGAATTAGCGTCAATCTTAAATCCTTTAGCAACAAATATTGCTAGTACTAATCGGGAGAATATGGAAACTTTTCAAAAGATATCATCCCAAATGACCCGAATGGCAGAATTCATGGGAGTTCAACCACCCAAGCGAAGAAATAACCAATCCTCTTATCGAGAAGGGGATCCCATTCTGGAAGGTATCCAAAATGCAGTTCCTCCGCCTAGTGCAAACACTGCTGGCGTGATTCCTCCACAAAGAACAACAATGGTCGAAAGGAATCGGGTAATAGATTTAGAGGCTTCGGATCAAAGAACTGTTCCCGTCCAGCAAGAGTTTGAGGAAGAAAGACCCAGATTAAGGGTAGAAGGTAGGAACTAACACCCGGATGAAGTAGTTCAGAGAGTCAGAAGAGAAAACCTGGCTACAGAAAATAACCTAACTGCCATGATAGAGAGAGTTACGGCCAATAATGGCCTCAGTACTGGACTTCGACGTCCAAATTATACATCCCCCATAGCGGATTATATTATGAAAACAGAATTACCAAGAGGGACCAAAGTACCCAAATTCACAAAGTTTTCAGGGGACACTAGTGAATCAACGGTGGAACATATTGCCAGATATTTGACAGAAGCATGAGATTTAGCAGGGAATGAGGATTTAAGGATTAAATACTTCCCTAGTTCGCTGACGAAAAATGCTTTTGTTTGGTTCACTACCTTACCCCCAAACTCGATAGATGCTTGGGCACACTTGGAAAGATTATTCCATGAACAATTCTATATGGGTCAAACCAAGATAAGTCTGAAAGAATTGGCTAGCATCAAGAGGAAGTTCACAGAACCTATAGATGAGTACCTAAATAGGTTCCGTTTGTTAAAATTAAGATGTTTCACGACCGTCTCGGAGCATGAACTAGTCGAAATGGCTGCCGATGGTTTAGATTATTCAATTCGAAAGAAACTAGATACTCAATACCTAAGGGATATGGCCCAGTTGGCAGACAGGGTTCGACAGGTCGAACGCTTAAAAGCAGAAAAGGCTAGGGCAAACAAGGGCTACAAGAAAGAAAGGGTAGCATACGTCGAAGCAGAAGACGTTGACAGTGAATCTTTCGAAGACTCATACAGTGTAGAAGAGGTCGAAATAGATCTAGCTGAACTAAAAGAAGCACCACCTTATGCTTGCAAATTACTTACCCCTGCCAATGGAAAAAATCCAGTAGAGAATGATAAGAGCGATAGATTTCCTAAAAAAACTTATACATTTGATGTCACTAAGTGTGACAAAATATTTGATTTACTAGTTAAAGATGGCCAAATGATAGTGCCTCCTAATTCTAAAATTCCTCCGTTAGAACAACGGAAGAAGAGAGGCTTTTGTAAATATCATGGTTTTTTAGGCTATAAAACCTCACAATGTTTTCTTTTCAGGGATCTAATTCAGAATGCTATCAGAGATGGACGTTTGAAATTTGCTGATAAGGCCAAAAGCCACATGAAGGTCGACATAAACCCTTGAACATTGCTGACACTAACCTGTGTGAACCACTTGATGTCAACATGGTAGAGGTGTCTGAAGTCGAAGTTGCTGAACCGGAAAAGATGTCAACTGGAAAGCAGGCTACTGAAGGCCTAAATAACAATACAGTCTTCAATACTGATGTTGAAGAATCCTCCAATACAGAGATGATTGAAGTTTTGAAAGAAGAAACCAGCGAGGCCACCGAGGACCTTAGGGCGAAACTTCAACAAATTCAGATTTCTGAAGTTCCCCCAGCAGTTGTTAACATGGTCAATGTTCGACGCCCTTTGTCTGAAATAGACGAACTGGAAAAATGGTTGACAAGGCAAAAGGGAAATATTGAAATTCCGCCAAGAGGAGAAACCCTAAAAGATTATCTCTAGAATTGCCATGAAAAGACTGGCGAAAAACAATGGATGTGTCCAAGGTGTTCGATCATGCTTAATCGAAGGGTCCAGGCTAACTTCGAAAGGGCCCTGCGAGACAGATTGGAGCAACCATGGAGAGGAGGAAATCCTTTGCTAAAGGTATACCCAAAGATGGAAGAAAGCTTGGTGGGCTTCCTGGTCAAATGCCACAGGGAAAACACTGAAATTGCACTATGTCCCAGATGTGGAGCAGTCTATGACGAAATGCAGGCACGGTCATTCGAAAGGGTGTATTGCTATATGGGTAGAGAAACTCAGGGACTTCGTCCTAACCTGTATGGTTTCGATATATGGACTCCAACGAAGAGACCTGACAGCCCACATCCTAGAGCTCGAAGAGTCACATTCAAGGTCCCTGCGGACATACCTAGGGACAGATGGATGCAAGCTGGTGCAAGGACCAACAAATGGCGAAGTTGGGACCAAGAGGGAAGGACTGCAATGGCGTATAGGAAACAATTCCAAACCTCAAATCGAGAGATGTACAGGTTGGAGAACTACAAAGGCAAAAATCCTATGTCTAGATCCCAATGGAGAAGACACCAGAGGATGAAGAAGGCTCAAAGAGAATACAAACCGAGGGAAATCGGAGAATCTAGTAGCAACCAAGTCCCAACACAGGGGGCAAGGTCAAGCAAACCTCCAGTAGAATGCAAATTGTTCGATTCTGAAAATGAGAAAGAAGAGGAAAAGATGCATTCTAGCCCTTGGAAAGAAGATGATAGAATGACAAATGATTTTGACTCTGACGGGGTATCATCTATAAACCTCAACTGCAAGTTGTGTCTGTACTCCCTCATGAGCTTAATCAGGAAACTGAAGTTGAAGACTGTGAAGAGGCTGACGTAGAAGAGATGGCGAAACACAGACCTGTGTGTTACTATGTGCTGAACAATGGTGCAGTTGAAGAGCAGAATGCTTTCTTCGAGAGGCCTGATGAAGGTATGCGAAATCATTTGAAACCACTCTACATAAGGGCTAAGATTGAAAATGTTGGCATTAATAAAGTCCTGGTAGATGGAGGGGCAGCGGTGAACCTAATGCCCCAATACATGCTGAAAAGAATTGGTATGTTTGATACTGATATAAGGCCACATAACATGGTTTTGTCTAACTACGAAGGCAAAATAGGGCAAACCTTGGGAGTTGTCCAAGTAAATCTAACGGTGGGTTCAGTTACCAGGCCAACTATGTTTATAGTCATACCAGCGAAAGCAAATTATAACCTCTTGCTCGGAAGGGAATGGATCCATGGAGTTGCTGTTGTGCCTTCGACAATGCATCAAAGGTTAACCATTTGGAGAGAAGATGGCATAGTAGAGAATATTGAGGGGGATCAGAGTTATTACATGGTTGAAGTTAATCAAGTTAATAAAACTAACTTCGACAGGAACTTGGCAAACATAGGGCCTTGCCATGCTGCGGAAGATATATACACCCCGAACAAGAATGCATTGTATTACTTATCTTTGCACCCAAATGGATTCCAGTGGAATAGAGAAATAATGGACGGCCCAGAAGATACCGCACCAATAGAGCATTATCCAACAGTACGGCCAATAGGCTGGGATGATGACGTTGATGATGTCTGAGTCTTCATTCTTCGAAAAGATTTCGGCTTATATAGCCGAGAACAAAAGAAAGACGGCTCTTGAAGCCGAATTATCAAATATGGTGGTTAATGCAGTTCCAAGAAAGGAAGAAATGACAGATTCTGGGACACACATGATCCCTCAACTCCCTGAAGATTCAGTTCGAGTCGAAGAAATCTCAGGAGAAGATTCGAGTCAAAGGTTAGACGCAATCTACGACGAAGAACCCTTGGGATTCGAGAAGGACCCAATGGCATCAAACATAAAAATGTTAGCCCAAGATCCACTCGAGGAAGTAAATCTTGGAGACGAGGATCGAAAGAGGATAACATACGTCAGTGCGAAATTAGACCCAGTGTTGAAATCAAAAGTCATCAAATTGTTAAAAGAAAACAAAGACTGTTTCGCTTGGGACTATGACGAGATGCCTGGTTTAGGGAGAGACCTGGTCGAACTAAAGTTACCAATAAAGGAAGGGAAGAAGCCCATAAAGCAGACTCCTAGAAGGTTCGCGCCAGAGATTCATTCAAAGATTAAAGCAGAGGTCGAAAGGCTTCTACGTTGCAAGTTCATCCGAACCACAAGGTATGTTGAATGGATTGCCAATATTGTACCTGTTATAAAAAAGAATGGTTCGTTAAGAGTATGCATAGATTTTCGTGATCTGAATGCAGCGACTCCTAAGGATGAATATCCTATGCCTGTGGCAGAAATGCTAGTAGATTCAGCCGCAGGCTTTGAATACCTAAGTATGTTGGATGGATATTCTGGATATAATCAGATTTTCATTGCAGAAGAAGATGTGTCTAAAACAGCTTTTCGTTGCCCAGGGGCAATATGCCTTTCGGTTTAAAGAATGCTGGGGCAACCTATCAAAGAGCAATGAACTCTATATTCCATGATTTTATAGAAACATTCATGCAAGTATACATAGATGACATCGTTGTGAAATCTGTTTCAGATTACGATCATCTTGATCATCTGAGCCAATCATTCAAAAGAATGAGAAAACATGGCTTAAAGATGAATCCCCTTAAATGTGCTTTCTTTGTGCAGGCTGGAGATTTCCTGGGCTTCGTAGTCCATAGAAAGGGAATAGAAATTAACCAGAATAAAACGAAGGCTATTATGGAAACTAAGCCTCCATCCACAAAGAGAGAATTGCAGTCTTTACTGGGGAAGATAAACTTCTTGAGAAGGTTTATATCTAATTTGAGTGGACGCACGCAAGCTTTCTCCCCTCTACTTCGACCCAAGCAAGGAAAGTTCGAATGGCGTGCTGAACATCAAGAAGCTTTTGATAAAATCAAGCAATACTTGATCCATCCACCAATCTTGTCTCCCCCAAATGGGAAGAAGCACATGCGCCTGTATATTTCGGCTTCAGATAATACAATAGGCAGCATGTTAGCGCAAGAAGATGAAAATGGCATCGAAAGAGCCATTTATTATTTAAGTAGAGTACTCAATGATACAGAGACTAGGTATAGCGCAATAGAAAAACTCTGCCTTTGTTTATATTTCTCTTGTATCAAACTTAAGTATTATATAAAGCCAGTTGATGTTTATGTTTCGTCTCATTGTGATGTTATCAAACACATGCTATCAAAGCCAATATTGCATAGTCGAATTGGCAAATGGGCTTTAGCCCTTACTGAATACTCACTGATATTTCAACCTCTTAAGGCAATGAAAGGTCAGATTGTATCAAATTTCATTGTTGACCATGCTGTGGTTGAGAACCCTCAACAATATGTAGATTTGAAGCCTTGGAAGCTATACTTCGATGGTTCGACTCATAGGAGGGAACTGGTGTTGGAATGCTGATAATTTCTCCTGATGGAATTCCAACAAAGCTCAAGTACAAGATTGAAGGTCCCTTATGCTCCAATAATGAAGCTGAATATGAAGCACTGATTGCTGGACTTGAAGCTTTGTTAGAATTGGGGGGCAACCAGAGTCGAAATTAAAGGAGACTCCGAATTAGTGATTAAGCAACTGACGAAGGAATATAAATGCATCAAAGAAAACTTGATCATGTACTTTGTCATAGCAAATAGGTTGCTTAAAAAATTCGAATATGTGGAGTTAAGTCACGTCTCGAGGACCAAGAATCAAGAGGCCAATGATCTGGCACAGTTAGCCTCAGGATATAGGGTATCAAAAGAGAAATTAGAGGAACTGATCGAAGTAAGAGGAAAAGCAATGGCTACCAAGCTTTCCCCAAGTGACTTGGAGAATTCACAATTAGGTTTCGCCAGCAAAGAAGAATTTGAAGTATTAAATATAGACTCTGTGGCAGACACAGATTGGAGGAGTCCAATTGTGAACTATCTAAAAGATCCTTCGACAGACACGGATAGAAAGGTGAAGTATAGAGCCTTGTCATATTTCCTGATGGGGAACGAATTGTTCAAGAAAACTCCTGAAGGAGTCTTGTTGAAATGTCTGGGTGAAGCAGAAGCATATTTGGCTCTCTCAAATGTACACAGTGGAGCGTGTGGTGCACATCAAGCGGGGCACAAAATGAAATGGCTTCTGTTTCGATATGGAATGTATTGGCCTTCTATGTTAAAAGACTGCATAGAATTTGCAAAAGGGTGTCAAGAATGTCAAGAACATGCATGTATTCAACACGCTCCAGCAAATGAGTTAAGTCCAATATTAAAACCATGGCCTTTCAGAGGTTGGGCACTAGACTTAATTGGAGAAATTCACCCTAAATCCTCTAAGGGTCAAAGATACATACTAGTAGGAATAGACTACTTCACAAAATGGGTGAAGCGATACCACTGGCGAATGTGGACCAAGAGGCTGTGATTGAGTTTATTCAAAAACACATCATATACAGATTTGGAATCCCAGAAAGTATAACTACAGATCAAGGATCAGTGTTCACTGGGCGAAAGATGCAAGACTTCGCCCAAGAAATGGGTTTCAAGTTGCTTACTTCTACACCTTACTATGCTCAGGCAAATGGACAAGTCGAAGCAGCGAATAAGATAATAATTGGTCTCATAAAGAAACATGTGGGAAAAAAGCCTAAGAGTTGGCACAAAACCCTGGACCAAGCACTTTGGGCTTGTCGAACATCTCCAAAAGAAGCTACAAACACTACGCCTTTCCAACTGACATTTGGACATGACGCAGTACTCCCAGTTGAGATATATTTGCATTCAGTTCGGATACAAAGACAGGCAGAAATTCCTCCTAACATGTATTGGGAGTTGATGATGAACGAATTAGTAGACTTGGACGAAGACAGACTTCGAGCGTTGGAAATGATAAAAAGACAAAAAGAAAGAGTGTCCAGAGCATACAACAAAAAGGTGAAAGGTAAAACGTTTATCAATAATGACTTAGTTTGGAAAGTTATTTTACCTATAGATCGAAGGAATCAAGCACTTGGTAAATGGTCCCCACACTGGGAGGGACCCTTTCGAATCTTGAAAGTATTTTCGAATAACGCTTACGAGATAGAAGAGTTAGCAGAAGATTGCAGGATCCTAAGAGTAAACGGGAAGTATCTGAAGAGATACAAACCAAGCATGCACGAAGTAAAGATTACAAAAACGTAGATATTTGAGGTATACTACGTAAGCCAAAATGGTTGAACTAACACCAAAATGGCTCTGTGTTCAAACAAACAGGCATGGAAAATAAAGTAAGAAGACAAAGAAACTTCAAAATACTTTCCATTAATGTCAAAGGAGTACATTCATTACAGAAAAGGTGGTTCCCAAAACATTGAAGGTTACAAAAATCCAAAACATAAAAACCTAAAACAAACCACCTCCTAGTTGATCCTTTGATCTAAACCCTCTAGGGGCAACATGGGCAAGCTTTCCGCTTCGAACATGTCCATGGATCCAGAGTTTCACATCCTCCTTACTATTCCCTTTTTGAGGAATATGTAAGACAAGAGCCTTCCATATGGAAGACACGTTACGGCCCCTTGACGAGCAGCAGCCATAGAAACTGCTTCAACAAGCCCTTTGAAAATCATTAAAGGAAAGTTTATTTTCTTCCCACGGAGAGCACAGAGGATAAATTCCAAATCCTCCACCATGATGCTATTTTGATCATGGTTTCGTGGATGAAATTTGCCCACGAGGAGTTGGTGCCAAACCCTAATGACCTTGGCGCTGAAAGGGTCGTTGTCTATAAGAGTCCTCAACAGAAGATGAGTGGTCATGTTGAAACCATTGTCATCAAAAGTCTCCCCAGAGTTATTGCATCTCATCAGGTTAAAGATGGTGGAGGGAGTGATTCTAATGTGGGCACTTCGAACCTCAGAGACTATAGTGGTCCTGCCTTCCGGATCTATGCGTAGAGACGCAAACATCCAAAAGTCTGCTAACATGTTGGGATAAACAAGTCCCTCTAGGATTTCATAGTAGAAATCAAGCTCTTAGTTAGCAAAAAGGGCACTGATGCTTATGAAGTTTTCCTCAAGTTCTTCTTCAGAGATTTTGAACTCCTTTTTTTATGCAAGCCCTAATGTTATTGTAAGTGAGGGGTTGTGCCATGGGAAGAAGAAAAAGTTTGAAAAAGGTTTTTTCTGACTCTGTGTTTAAGAGAATGCAAGAAGAGAAACGAAGTTTTGGACAAGAGTTTTTGAAGCAAGCATGAAGAAAGAAGTATAGTGCTAATCCTTTATATAGACCTGGGGCAATAAAGGAACGGTTCAATTTTAATGATTGATTAGACTGCGTTTGGTATTCCAAAGAGAAGTTATGGCTTCTGCCGTTTCCCGCCCTTGGAAGTTGAGATGTAATCATGAGTAACTAGTGCACGCACGTCTCAAAGTGACGTTTTGAAGAAAGTGACGTCATCACTTAATGATGGTTACGGATAATGGAGTGGAAACGTCAAGTCTAGGCTAAAAGGGGTGCAAAGGATAGTCAGGTCACGTGTTTACATTTATTAAAATTACAGTGGCAATAAAAATATATTTTGGCAAGCTTTGAAGAATTGCTAGGATGTTACTCATGACCAATGCAAATAAAGTGAGTGAGCAGATTAAAAGATAAAATGGCACGTACATAGATTCTTGGAGAAACTGATTACAAAACAAAGAAAAGATAAGTGCGCAGCACAAAAAGAAAGTACAAGGTTCGAAGCAACTAATTAAAATCCCTAGGAAGATTATCTTTTATCTTCGAATACTGAGTTTCCCACGAAGACATACGAAGATCAAGCAATGCCTGTTGTCTCTTTAATTCTTCAATTTCTGGCACTAACTTCTGTGCAGCCTCGAAGTGTTGGATCCCTGACTGCGCCACTTCAGTTAATTCTTGCTGATTGGTCTGCTGAGTTGTTGCTTGATGAGACTCAGCCTCCTTTATCTTCTCTTCGAGCATTTTAATTTCTTGTTTCCAGGATTTGATATTCTTCTCGCATTCGTCATATGCTTCTTGATTCTTCAAACGTTTAAGCTTAAGGGCGTCACCCTTCTTGGTTGCATCAGTAGCAGCTTTCCATGAAGAATTATGAGAAGCCATCTTCGCAGTAAGTTGTTCGTCAACATTTTGCTTTCGAAGAATGTCAGACTGAAGTTGTTCGATTAGAGAACTCAGCAATACAATCACCTCTGGGACTTCTTTTGAGACCAGAAATAGATCCACCTTCTTCAAAAGGTTGTTCAAGCTATGACATTTGGTAGGATTCTTGTTAAGAGCTTCGACAAGGTTGGTTTCGAAGAACTTTTCCTTTATTTTGATGAAGAAGATCAGAAGTATCCTCTTTATCACCAGATTCTGTCTGGACAGCTGGAGAAGTTTCGAGCTCAGAGGGCGAAATGTTATTAATATTCATCATGGCCTTGAGGAAGCTGAGAGGATCAGTCTGTTTGAGTTGCTCCAACTCTGAAGGGGCAGGCTTTGTTGGGGCAGGCGTCGAAGTAGTTCCAGAAGTAACTACGGTCCCAAAGGTCGAAGTTTCGTGAAGATCGGTTTTGGCCAATTTGGAGGTTTCTTCCATAGCATTGTGTTCAGACACAGTATCTTCACTACCAGTTGGTTGTTCAGCCACATTGTCGCTACCTGAACCCTGACGATCCTCTCCCATGTTGTCTTTTGTATGAGTAGGAGGAGAATCATCAGTTGAATGGCTTTCTTCGACTGCCACAGTAGGAATGATAGTTGCAAGAGGCTGAGTATCTTCAAGGACTGGTGAAAGCACGTGAGATTGGTGTTGAGAAAGATCTGCGTCAAAAAAAAATTAGAATTAATCATGTTGGAACGGTTGGGAAAATCTATTCGTCATAAAGAGGAACATACGCTTACTTTGGAGATTATCGAAGTCAATGGTGAGATCGAAAGCCTTAAGATTGGAAGTAGTTGTGCCAGCATCGTCCTACAGTTACAAGGTAAAATGTCAACTTGATCATTTACATTAAAATTTACAGAAATGATTATGTTATGAAATTCAAATACCTTGGCTGGAATATTTTCTGGGCTTGAGTTGTGGCTTTCCACAACAAGGACATTACTAGCGGCCTTCAAGGGTGACTCTTCAGAAGACACTTTATCACTTGGCAAAGCAATCTTCGAAGAGCCAGACCCCTTTTCTTTGCCTAAAGGAGTGACAGCCTTCTGTTTTTTCTTATGCCCTTGCCTGGTACGAGGCGGAGATTGGTCTTCATCATCTGAAGCAACTATTTGAGATGCTTTTCGCTTCGAAGGTTTTGGGGGTTTCGAAGTCTGAAAATATAAATTGAGCAAAGTAAGTGCTATTCACAGAATATACAAGTTGGAATATAGAAAAACATATGTACCGTGGGCTTCTTGCCGGTCGTGATAGAATCACTCCCACTTGTCTTGTTGCTCTTCGAAACTCCAGAATCCTTTTGTACAGCGGCTTCTTTGATCTTTCTCTTTCGAGCAACGGCTGTAGTTGAAACTGGAATCAGTATTTCAGCGGAAAAAAAGAAACGTTAGTCGAAAGTTTGTCTAAACCCAAACCTTCAGGTATTGGAGTCAAGACACAAACATGTTCAAGATCTATATGAAGATGTCCTTTGAAAGTATCCAGGGTATGTTTAGTCGGGACCACTCGTTCAGCGCGTTTTTTAGTGCTTTCCTGAAGAATTTTAAAAGCGTTCCCACACACGAACCAGTCTGGGAAAGGAGGGCTTAAAGCCACACCAAAATCAGCGCTTGGCAGTGGAGGGAATTTTGGAGGATTAAGTTTGAAAGCCACTTCATAACACAGTTCTGGTCGAACAGACGAGGGCAGTTTCAACTTATCCAGTTTAGCAGAAAACTTTTCGCGTAAAATGACTGCAGCTTCACGAACGTTCCGACTAAGATCATCAGGCCTGTAGATAGTCTCAAAGAATTTTTGAAAGGCTTGGATTTCTTTAATATGGGTCGAAGTACCTTTGTGAAAGTTTTCCTGCACATCAGCAAAAGCTGCGGTTAGTTCTCGAGTAAGGCTCTCAGCATCAAAGATTTGTGTGGTGTAGTAATCTGTCCACCATTGATGGAAATCTGGAGTAGAATAAAGGGCAGGTTCGAAAGAAATAGGAGAAAGATTGGTAACACCAGCGTATCTGGCAATTTTGGATTCACACTCTTCTTCAGTTAGATGTAAAGTGTATAGACACATGTGGTTCCTCTTGTCATATAAGCATTTGGGTTTCATCTGGACTAATCCAAACTGTCTCGATACAAGGTTTGGTTGGTAGCCAAGGAGAACACATTGACCCTTGGAGGGTCGAAGTCGGTGATAGAATAACCTTGAGGTGAGAAAAGCTTCCCAAATAGTCATGGATTCAACCTCTTGATCCTGAGACATTGCTGGAAACTTTCGAGTGAACCATTCAGGACCCACTGTCCTGTTTACGAATGGAGCCATTGAAGGGCTGAATTGATAACGTTTGGTAAACATCATTGTATATGCTAAAAAATGTTCACGAAGCTTCCCAGTTTCTTCTTTTGGAGTAAGCAGAGCCAACCGTGTTCCTTCTACAGTTCGATTTTTTATGTTCAGATCTTTTTCGTTGACAACACCTCGAAATGGGAGGTAAGTTTCGAAAGTAGCATTGAGCCACAGTTGCAAAAACCAGAAGGGACCAGCAAAAAGCAGAGATCCTGTTTTATAACTCTTGACAAGGTCTGTTGCTTCACCAAGGTTTTCGTAGAGAAATCCGAGGATTAACTGGCTCAGGTTTAATCTTTTCCCAGCATGTAGTTGATTAGCCATACAGAGATACCTCTTTGCTACCTGTATAGACCTAGAACAGAAAACGCACCTCGAAAGCCATAGCGCTAGAAAAGCAATATGTTCTTCGTCCGAAACTACTGCATTTGCTTCATCATGATACTTTTGGATAAAAGCAGTATAAGTAACTGTCGCTTCGTTAAAGTTGATGGTATCAGTATCCAGGACATTGGGGTCAAAGGTTTCTCCGGTTGGTTGAAGCCCTGTGATAGCGGCTATGTCGAAAAGGGTGGGAGTGACCATTCCACACGGAAGATGGAAAGTATTATGGGAAGCATCCCAGAAGTGGACTGACGCTACTAACATGGTTTGGTTATATTCTAAACCTGTTTTAGATAATTTAATTAGGTCATAAATCCCTAATTGTTCCCAGAAAGATGCCTTTTGTTTTTCTACCCTTGCTAGCCAGACATATTACAATTCAGGGTCTTTTGCTAAAGGAATGGACCTAAAGACTTTAACAAAATTGGTTACATAGTTTAACCTAATTTTCTCTAAGGTTGAAAGGGTCGCAGTCGAAGTTTCCTCTGCGTGGTCAGGATCTGCTAAGATTGGATGACCATCTTCATCTATCCTATTCTTGCTAACTAGAGGCCTAGTATTATAATAAGCAGGAAAGAATTTATTCAAAGAGGAGTTAGTTTCTCCTGGTAAAGGACCCATGAAGGCATGAGTTTTTCTAGAAAGTTCAAAGGGAATGATTACCTGAGAAGCATAAATGGCGCGCACTTCTGCAGTATTTGGGTTTGGTATGTGCTCTTGATCCCCTATCTGTGTAGGTTTCTGAAGTTTCAAAACGGGTTGAAGAACGTTTGAAGAAGACGCCATGAGTAAGTTTGATTTGGGGAAATGGGTTTGAGTGTAACCTGAGATGTTCTTTGCTGTGGAAATAATGAGGAAATAGAGGTGAAAGTTATATGAGGGTAGGAGTTCAAGTATTTAAGGTTTAACGGAAACCCTTTCAAATCTTTTGGGTAAAAGCCAAGAGACACGCGGCAGGCGTTGATTTAATCCAACGGCGGTCGAATAGTTATTAGCTTTACTCCTAGTATATAGGAGTAATGATCATGAAGTAAGACCAGAACGTGGGAATGTAAGTTATGAGTAGACATCTTTGAAAATGACAAGACATTTTGGAAACAGAGTCATAAATGATTATGACGTCAATCAATAGTCTCGGAACTCTAAAACGAAATCTTATTATAACAAGAAACGCCTATTTCTCTTGTTTTTCAAAACAGGCATTTATTGGGGGCAATTTGTTAGCTGAAGATTTCGTTTGGGAAGAATGTCCTTCGAAGGTCTGAAATTCGAAGGAGATGGTTACTGATGACCATCTTTGAAGATAGAAAATGGCTACTGATGGCCATGCTTCGAGAATGATGTTTAAGTTGGAACAAAGATAGTGAGCGCCGAAGCTAAATTCGAGAAGAATGGTTTTTGGGACTTAGACGTTTTTGCGAAATATGCGAAGTACTGAAGCTTGGTGTGTTTTCGTGGCGTTCTCGATTTTAAATTACGTTGCCACGCGTCGAAAGAGGATTCAGGCGGGAGGATTTGAATTTCGAAGTAGTTTATATAACTGCACAAAGACAGATGGCATCCCAGGGATTCTCGAAAGTAACATGGCATCAGATTAGTGTAGGACCGTTAGGGTCAAATTTAGTATAAATAAGGGTCTTAGTATTAGGATTCCATGTGTTCATTTTGTACAAATCACTCACATATTGCTCAAGTATCAAGTGTTAAGAGAAAGAGTTCGCTGAGAAATGTACGTATGACACCAACACCATTTTAAATACATGTGTATTTTCCTTTATTCAAGTATCTTTTGATATTACTGCGTTTCATTTACTTTCTGTCGTTTACATTCCTGCACTCTTTATTTTCATGTCATTTATCTTCAAAGCATTTAACTTTTCTGCACTTTAAGATTCTTGCACTTTTACAGTTTTGTCTTATATTTTATCTTTAACTCACCTTTCACTGGTGTTATATTTACGTGTATAACAAGGTGATTGCTAATCTTTATTTCTTTGTTTAAGTATTTCTTATTTCGAGACACATCAATCATAGACATAATTCAAACTATCATGAATAACAACCTTTTTGACTATGTCCTAGGATCAATCTAGTCGATCCTGCGAGTAACCAAATCATATTTATTATAATTTGGAAGACTAGCGGTTGTTTACTGGAAATCACCGTAAACACTTATAAACAACAAGTTACCACAATGATTGCGATCCCAAAAGCAATTAAGACAGAAAATAAAACTGGTAAGCTACATTATAACCGCTTATGAAAAATAGCGTAACCGCCTACTGTAACACCCCAAATCTATCCAACAATTATATTAAAATCAGAGTATAAAAATTTCACAAACAACGCAAGGGATGTCACATTTCAACTTAGAATACAACATGTAGTTTTCTTCAAATTAAGTAAACTCTTAATACCACGCAGCAGAATTATAAAATCATACTTTATTACACTTAAAAACAACTTATAATTATTAATATTCAACTAACAACTTTTTAGAACAACTATAACTTCACAACGTCAACTTTATAATTATTAAACAACTAAATTAGTAATAACAACATACAACAATTCATAATCCCATCCCGAGTGCTACATATCAGAGTAAGACCCCCTCGACTTATCATACGCAACATAAAGACTTCTTAGGAATGCTTCGAACATCCATAGCTAATCTTGAGTACCTGTCCATTTCCCATAGTAAGGGAAATATCAGCATAAAGGGTGAGATATCCAATAATATAAACAGGAGTATGATAACTGATATATTAGATTAGAATCATACAATTTTACTACATTTACCACAACGACAAGTAATCACCAAACAACAACATTAAAACAACAACTTTATCACAACAACAACTTTATAACTGCAACTACTTAATAACAACAACAACTTGTACAACAGCAACAACTTAATAGCAACAACAAAAACAACATACGACACATTATGCGACTCAACTATGCAAATGTGTGTGGTATCATTTGGAGCAGAACTCCCAACTTAAACATATGCCAGTTTATCGAGGCATTAACAAGGCATAAGTCTTCAACATGGTGCCATTAAGGCCAAGGCATAAGCCTTCAACTTTCAACATGGTGCCATCAAGGCCAACGTAATCATACAGTGTATGCCATGCGACTTCAACTTCAACAACCAATACACAACAATGCAACAACAACATCAACATACAACAACAACAACAAAACAACAACAACTTAAACATGCATCATCTGCATCAACTTAAATCAATATTGGTCATCAGACCTACAACTCAAGCATGTCCATAAATCAGACAATTCAACTGCACTTGCAAATCAACTTATTCGACATAATTATGGCAAAACAAATTAACAAAAATACATATTAGTATACACGACTTACTCCGACAATTCTCAACTAATTTTGGTTAATTAACTATACTGCTTAATTAGGCCAACTCGACTAATTCGGTATTGTTTTTATTACTGCTATTACTACTAATTACATCGCATTGCTACTGCCAAATTATTATTACTGATACACTTATTTTCCTGCTATCCAAAACTATACTGTCACAACTAATCTTGCTCTACTACAAACCAGATTCTGCCACATCATTAATTCATACTATATAACCTGATATTTACTGTTTCATGCTATGATGTCCCAATCATTCAACTTACAACACTATTATGAAGTAATTAATCTATTGACATATCATACTACTATATTTATTACTATATATTGCTACCAAGTTATATACGAGTGCCTCTTGGTATTGTCTCTTCTGTTAATTAAACTACTAGGGCCAATTTCATTGATCTCCTAAAATTTACCATTTCATGGCAACACTATAAATCAATTGGCCTAATATATATATATATATATATATATATATATATATATATATATATATATATATATATATATCTATAAAATACTGATACATGTCCATTTAAATTGTTGGAATAATTATAAATACTCAAAAGATTATATTACAAGTACCTAAACTATGCATTAAAAAAACACCTCACGCAAAGGACAAAAAGATAAGGAAGTGTGGCCCCACCAAGGCTGAGGCGCCCATCTCCAAGGTCTAAGAAGACCGTCCCACCCCCCTAGGGTAGGGAGACGCCCTCCCCCATCTTCAAGGGGTAAGGAGACGCCCGCCCCCATCTACAAGGGGTAACACTCCACTTTGGAGGCCCCAGTCTCCATTTATTCATCTTTCTCAACTATTTCTTCATGTTTTTCTTTTGTGTTTTCTACCCAGTAATGTATCCGATTTTCAGATACATTAAAATGCTTCGATTCAACAAAATCAACTGTTGGAATATATTATTTCTATTTTTATTATTTCCCTTTATTCTCCATTAAGGAAAGAATTAATATCATTATTGTATTACCATTATATATACTAGCCTAGAGCTGAGGAATAAACTACAATAGCTTTTTACCATGATGGGAAATTGGCTGCCCTAATTGTATATGTTGATGATATTGTCCTTACTAGAGACGATAAAGTTGAAATGGCAAGAGTAAGAGAAGAAGTTAGCAGTAGACTTTGAAATCAAGGACTTAGGATCCATGCGATATTTTCATGGTATGGAGGTTGCTCGGTCAAAGAATGGTATTGTGGTTTAACAGCAAAAATACATTGTAGACTTATTGAAAGAAACAGGAATGAGTGGATGTCATCCTGCAGATACCCCTATGGATCCTAATGCTAAACTTTGGGGAGAAGGTAGTGTTCCTGTTGATACTGGAAGATATCAGAGATTGGTTGGAAAAATGATTTATTTGTCACACACCCGACCTGATATTTCTTTCTCAGTTAGTGTAGTAAGTCAATTTATGCATTCTCCTTACGAGGAACATCTTGAGGCAGTCTACAGGATACTGAGATATCTGAAGGGAAAGCCTGGTAAGGGCTTACATTTTAAGAAAACTAGTGAAAGAAATGTGTCTATCTTCACGGATGCTGATTGGGCAGGCTCAGTCACAAATAGAAGATCAACCTCTGGATATTGTACCTATGTTTGGGGTAATCTTGTGACATGGAGGAGAAAGAAACAAGGAGTTGTAGCAAGAAGTAGTGCAGAAGCTGAGTTTAGAGCCATGTCTCAAGGTATTTGTGAAGGGTTATGGATCCTTAGAGTCTTAGAAGAACTTAAGATGAAAATTGAGCTTCCATTAAAATTATATTCTGACAGTAAAGTTGCCATTAGCATAGCTCATAACCCAGTTCAACATGACAGAACCAAACATATTGAGATTGATCGACACTTCATAAAAGAGAAGTTAGATGCTGGAATCATATGTCTCCCTTTTGTGACTTCAAATCAGCAAACTGCGGATATCCTTACCAAAAGTTTGGCAAGACCAACCTTTGAGCAAGCCTTTAATCCCGGTTATAAAATTCGAACCCCACCCTTACCTTGTATATGGATATCGCTTCTAAAATTCGGTCGAGTGCAAGCCTTTGCTCTTTCCCTGCAACCAACGATCAATTCTTTTTCTTCCAAAACCTCGTTCCTCTTTGTCGGCAACTTCGTCTCACGGTCTATTCTCCCAAAAGCCAAAACCTTATTTTCACAGAAACCTAATTCATATATTCTCCTGTTAATCCAATAAATCAAATAATAATAATATAATTACTATTATTTCTTAATGGGCCTACTAATGGTACACCTCCACATTTCTATATATACCACACCACAACTAAACCAAATTAAATAATAATATTATTACTAATATTATTTCTTCAACAAAATCAACTTTATTAATTTTTCGATTAACCGACTAATAATCCAACTTTAACTTAATAATTCTGAATGACATATCAATCCAATTAGCCTCTTAAAGTAATACCGATAACATTCAATTTTGACTAAATTCCGATAAATAAATCCTTAATAATTTAATTAACCAACTAATTAAATTTGGGGTGTTACACTTACACCACAAACGCATCGCCTCTGTTTCTGTTTTTACGGGCTCATAACTGGTTACGAAAAATAGCGTAACTAGTTACGGCAAATAGCGTAAGCGGTTACGGAAAATAGCGTATTCGGTTACTGATCGGTAAAATAGCAAGTGTATTATTTTGCCTCTGCAGTAATGAAGGAAAAATTCCCCGAATATCGAATCTCGAGGACTGCTTGACGAATCAGAGTTTTATCAATATTTCAATTAAACAAAAGTTATCAGAGGTTTTGTTTGGTTTTGAATAAAAAGCAGTTACAGTAAATAATTAAAGTACGGATGAATTAGACAGATATGAGTAGGATGTTAGGGATGGTGAATGATTTGATCATGCAACAAATATAACTATATCTTGCAACAATGGTTTGTCTAAATGACTATCAGTTCTTAAGGTTTATTACTCCCAAGTCCTCAGGTAATAATTCTTTAATCCCTCAACCTAATCACTATGTCCATAGAAATTATGGTTGACATTAAGCATTCCAATATCAAGAATATTCTGATTATTGAAGGGTATTCCTAGTCCTAGGTAATATCTACTAAAATATGTTCTCAGACAGATCATGAACAACAGCTTGTCCGGCTTAATTGCATCACACAAAATCAATTTCCGTTTGTCCGACAGAAAAAGCAATAAAACAGTCAGAGAACAAATCAATATAGAACAAACCAAATTATCATTGCAAAAATATAAATTTATTCATTACAGATCAAAATCAGGGTCACCCCCTAGCATTGGGGGGGTTTAGCTACTCATAACAGTAACAGAAAACATAGTTTTGATTGTAGACATTACAGATAAATGAAGGAATCAGATCTTCAATGGAAAAAGCTCATAGAATTCTTCACTCCTTGCATCAATTTTGAATTCTCCAGCCTCTCTAATGTATTTTCGCACTCCCACTGTCCAACCCTTGTCCAAACGCACTTTCTTCTTTTATTTCAAAGTTTCTGGGCTTGCAGACAGAAAGGCCCAAAATATTTAGTGGGGACGCGTGTGGGCTCAGGAAACGCGTCCTGGGACGCGTGTGAGCAGAGGGTTGTATTTTCTTTGCTTTTCCTCTACCAAGGAAGCGTGTGGACACGCGTGTGGGCTCAGGAGACGCGTCCTGGGACGCGTGTGGGCAGGTGTCATACCCCAAAATTTACCCGATATAATCCACATATTCTAATTGGTTGAAATAAAAATAGGGGTTTGAATAGCAAGTATTTTTGGATCTAAACAGTGGGCCCAAGTGTTACAAAAATTCTATGTTTTTTTGGAGAAATCATTTGTGTTCTACTAACATTTATTTTTTTTATTTTTTTATTTTTATGTTTAATTTCAATTATTAACTTTTATTAATATTATGATTATTATTAGGTAGAATTAGGATTAATTAGGTTTTTATTTCTAATTAGATTTTATTAATTATATAATATTAGGATTATTAGTATTAGTTAAATATTATTATAATTATTAGGATTATTTAGGATCAATTTTTATTATTACAATTTTGTGGGGAATTATTGAGTTAAATAGGGCCTCTAAGTTCATTCATATTTTTGTCATGATTTTATTTCTCATTTATTAAATTATTTTTGATTTTTATAAAATTCAAAGATTAATTATATAAAATATGAAATAAATTAGTCAAAGTGCATGGGCTTGGATTTAGGCTGTGTTTGAGGTCCCAACTATGCTGCAAGAAACGTAAAGTTGAACTGCTAGCCAATCTTGACCAAATAGGAAAATTTAGACGTGATTTGCAAATAAAATCCCTCCATGATGATTTCGAAGATTCACTTCAATCTGGGCTAACCTAAATTGTCGTGATATATATGTACGCAAGGGTTGCAGATTCGAGGGGGGATGAACAAGGTTTTTGGCGGCTAGAGAGGTGTTAACCGAATGCAAAAAAAAACCAACGAAAATTGAAAATCGTTTTGAGGATTGGAAGTTGTTTCAAGGCATTTTTAATATTCCAATCAATCCTATGGTGACTCCTGAAGCCATTCCAATTGTTGCCGGATTCAAAGCATTCAGAACCATAGTCATAACAAGTCACGATTTATTTAAATTTTTGGTGCATCGATTTCCTTGATTCTTGCGTAGTAAATACAATTCGACTGCATATTCATGTTTGTACTGATGTTTGGAACATATCTGGGCTATTTAATTGAAGCCTGAATGTAGGTATAAGATTCCACCATAGCTAGGGTTTTGTAGCTCTAAATTGGGATTATTTGATACAGGTTAAATTGGACGAAATCGAGGCCATTATCTTACTCAGAGGATCAAACCGAATTGATTCGGGCCCTTCAACGTGATTTATAATTCGTATTTTTTCCAGTTTATGATTTTAGGTGATATGGCTACGTTTTAAAGCTGTTGCTAAAAGCCTGTATATTCTGAAAAAAAACGCAGGATGAAGATGATATAATGCTGGCCGCGAAATTGGTTTCATTTGAATTTCCACGATAATATTTTTTATATATTCATCCTGTTTCGTGTCAATATCACTAACGTGGTCCAGTTCAGCTGGCAAGGGGTATATGTTCATGACTTACACGCCGCGAGTTCGATTCTGGCTGGGGCGTGTTTTGTTTGTTTTTTTCTCTGTTTCTTTGATAAAAATTGCAGATCCAGAGTATGTTGAGCGCGCATCCTCACCATGGACCGTCATGTCCTCACCATTGGATCTCCACGAAGACGGATCTGAAGGCCTGGTGTTGCGCCCCCATTGTGGACTTTCAAAGACTAAGCAATACTGGATTGCAACGCCTCCACCGGATCCAGTGTACGCCATCAATAAACCCCTATGATGCACCTTCGGTTATGAGCCACTAGATCAATTGCAAAGCCACATCAAAGGATCAAAACGCACCTCTACCATACACCTTCCCAAGTGCGCCGCATAGGATCACTGCCAGGTTTTATATATTATTTTTGTTTTATTATTTAATTATTAGGATTAGATTTGGTTAATTGTATTTAGGTTTAATTAATTAAATTTAGGTTTAGTTAATTTACTTAGGATTAGAAATTAAATTAGTATTAGGTTAGTGACTAGGGTTTAGAATTAGATTTCCCAATTATTTCGATTATATCGATTTAATTTATTTAATTAACTTTAATTATAAAAAATCACAAAAACCTTAGAAATGTTATATGCATTAGGGTTTGCCCAATCCCACTGTCCATTTGGCGAAACATTAACCTTCGATTAATTTTCTCCTCGATCCGACTAAAGCTATTAGTCGCACTAGATGAGAGATAAAATAATAAAATGACAATTAATCTTAATTACAAAATTAAAACACATTTCATTTGCTGCCCGCGACGATCAAATCTATTGGTCAGAGTAACCAGCAATACGATTTAATCCGTTAACTATAATGATCAAACCTATTGATCATCGCAACTAACGGTGCCATATTAAATCAGGGTTGTACGCCCAAAACATTCAAAACACACTAAACCACGACACTACGGATTTTCATCCCTTCAACACTGCGATGTTCATAACTGCGATAAGGTAATTCAAAATACCTTCGAACTTCGCATTTCAAAACTACGATAGGCCATTCAAAAAGCCTTCAAACAACTTTCAACCATATCAAATCAAATCTAGTTCAAAGGCGTACAACCCTGTTCCCGAACTACGTTGACTCTGATTCTCCATAAGGAGATACGTAGGCACTTGGATAACCAAGGTGAGTCCCCCTCCCTAAAATCTCAATTCACTTAAAATTTCAATTTTGCCCTTTTCACTTCTTTAGCTATTATCCTAAATATTTCAGCCATAAGCCTTAACCTTAGATACAAACCTTAGGAAAGGGTTGAGGGTGCCTAACACCTTCCCTCGACCTGATTATAATAACTTACCCCGATCTCTCAACTGCGTAGGGTTTCCTATTCGCCCTTCAGAATAGGTGGCGACTCTAAACCTTTAATTTTTAGGGCAGGTTGCTACAGCAGGAGGTGCACTTTTCGCTTAGCTAGACACGTTTGGGCACGCGTGTGGGATGAGAGACGCGTCTTGGGACGCGTGTAACCAGAGAAGTTCATTTTGGCTTTTAGAAATGCGTCTAGGGACGCGTGTGACCAGCAGATGTGCTTTTCTTCAGTTTTTCGCATTGATTTATCCCCTTTCATTCACCTGAGGCTACAAACACTGAAACACACAATCAAAGCATAAAATGCGGAAAACGTAAATTATCTACTAAATAAAATAACTTAAAGATAACTAAAAACAACGGTAAAAACATAAGTAAAAACCACTGATCAGTTACGCCAACTAAAATGTAGGAAAACAATATTTTCAACGCCCCACTTCATTTCAGTTGGTCCAAGTCCAACATGCTCAAGCTCATCTTCAACCTCTTGAGCACCTCATTTGTTACCTTGGTCAAAAAATCCGTCACTTGGTCCTTGCTTCGACAATATCTCAATCATAACCTTCCTTCACTCACTAACTCCCTCAAATAATGAAACCACATCTCTATTTGCTTACTCCTTCCGTGAGCAATCAGATTCTTTGCAAGATTAATCGCAAAAACATTATTAACAAGAAGTGTGGTAGCCTCACCCTCAATGTTACCCAACTCCTTCAATAGATTCATAAGCCACATGGCTTGGCAAGCACACCACGACGCCGCAATATACTCGGCCTCACAAGACAAAAGTGCTACGACCAATTCCTTTTTCAAACACCAAGAGATTGGTATCTTACAAAACATAAAGATGTATCCAGTCGTTGACTTTCTATCATCCTTATGAACACACCAATTGGAATCGGTGAAACCAAGTAAATTACATTTTTGGCCCGTATTCGATGCCAGAAAAAGAATTCCACAACCAAAAGTTCCTTTGACATATCTAAGGATCCTCTTGACCGCCTCCAAATGAGACACCTTCGGTCTCTCCATGAATCTACTAGCAATAGCGACACTAAATGTCAAGTTCGGTCGCAAATTGCACAAATACCGCAATGATATAGTAAATCTCTGATATTGTGTTGGATCCATATCTTTCTCATCCTCACTCTTGGAAAGTTGTAGACTTGCTTCATACGGTGTAATTTCTGCATTGCAATGCTCTAATTCAAACCTCTTTAAGATCTCAAGTGCATACCTCCTTTGATGCATAAGCAGTCCCGTTTTTTACCGTTGGAACTCTATGCCAAGGAAATATGTCAAGATTCCAAGGTCCGTCATCTCGAACTCATTCATGAGTTCACTCTTGAACCTTAAGATACTCTTCTCACAGCTTTCGGTAATCAAAAGATCATCCACATATAGGCAAAGAATGATCACACCATCAGTCGTATCTGATCTCACATGAACACCATGTTCTGACACACATCGCTTGAAACCAATATCAACAAGAAAGCCATCAATGTGTTTTTTCCAAGATCTTGGAGCTTGTTTCAAACCATACAATGCTTTATGCAACTTATAGTACCTCATTGCTTAATTCTTCACTACAAATTCAGGGGGGCAGTTGCTCTTCATAAACCTCTTCATCGAGCGGACCATTCAAAAATGCAGATTAGACGTCCATTTGATAAATTCCCCAATCGTTGTTATTAGCAATACCAACAACTAATCAGATGTTCTCAAGCCTAACCATATGTGAAAACACTTCCTCAAAGTCTATACCTTCATGTTGCCAAAATACCTTCGCTACTAGTCGAGCCTTATACTTGATTATCTCGCCTTTGGAATTTTCCTTCACTTTATAGACCCAACACACACCAATTGGCTTCTTTCCAAGCGGTAGATAAAATAACTCCCAAGTACCATTCTATTCAATAGATTCCAACTCTTCTTTCATTGCACAAATCCACTTTGGATCACTTAGAGCATCCTCCGTATTCACCAGTTCAGATTCGGCCATAAGCGCAAAGTGAACGAAATTACCCTTATTATTGACTTTGTTATCTTGGAATCTCTCGCATTCTTGGAGTCTCAATGTCAACACCCTTTGCCTTGTTTATCTTCTACGATTTCCTCGTTTTAAACCTCATCAGGGGCTACACGACACTTTCAAGACTGACATGACCATCAAAAACAGTGTTGTTGGAGGTCTGTTCTACATGTAAATTGTTACACCAGATTGCATTGATTGGCCGTAACTGATTACACCCTGTTTTGCAGACATGGGAGTCTATTTTTGCTGCTTGTAACCGGTTATGCCAGATTGCACTGGCTAGCCGTAACCGGTTACACTAGGACAAACAGTACCAGTTTCTTCAAAATTCACATCCCGACTTATCACAATCATCTGATTTCTCGCATCAAACAGCTTGTAACAACCTGTGGAATGATATCCAACAAAAATCATCTCCTATCCCTTGTCGTCCAACTTCTTTCTAAGTTGACCTGACACATGTCGATATGCCACCAAACTGAAAACTCTCAAATGGCTCAGACTCGGTTTGAATCCGGACCATACCTCTTCTAGTGTAAGCTTCTCAAGCTTATTGGTAGGCCATTTATTCAACAAGTAGGTGGCTGTAGAGACCGCTTCTCCCCATAGTTCCTTCGGTAAATTTTTACCACTCAACATGTTTCAAACCATGTTCATAATCGAGCGACTTTTCCTCTCGGCAATACCATTTTGCTGTGGCGTATAGGGTGGAACAATCTCATACATTATACCCTCATCAGCACAATACTTTGAAACGCATTCAAGGTATATTCACCTCCATTATCCGTTTTGAAAATATTCAAATTGTGACCATATTTCCTCTCCACCATGGACTTAAAATTCTTGAACACATCAAACACCCCATCCTTCCTCTTGATAAGGTAGGTCTATAGCTTTCTACTAAAGTCTTCGATAAACGTGTCAAAATATTTATTGCCACCAAATGTGTCAACTTGCATCGTCCCACAAATGTCAGAATACACCACATCAAGGTGAGTTTTTGTCCTATGACCCGCATCCTTGCTAAAACTCCCCTTGTGTTACTTTCCCTTCACACATTCCTCACATAACTCAGCTGTAATGTTAATGTGTGGCAGCCCGGTAACCATACCATTTTGTTGCAACGCCTTGAGATCACGAAAATTCAAATGCTCAAGATGGTAGTGCCATAACCACTCCTCTCGACTTGTAGTTGTAGTTAAGCACTTATGCTCAAAATCTTTCAACAACACTTTGAAAGTCCTATTGGAAGCAAAATGAGCCTTAAGGATCAACACTCCACTAGCATCAACAACATGCAAAATCTTGTCTTCCAAGCGTATATTGTAACTTTTCTCAAGAAATTGGCCAATACTCAAAAGGTTACACTTAATACCTGAAATATAAAACACATCTTTGATCATAGAATGTCCACCATTTTTCTTCTTGATCAAAATATCACTGTCACCTTCGGCCGCAAGAGTGGAATCATCCGCGAATTTTAGTCTACTTTTCGCGACTTGATAACATGCACAAACCATTACTTTCTCTCTGTCATATGCGTTGAACAAAAGGAGTCTAATTACCATTCATTGTTGCCTTGAACTTCGTCTCATACCGAGATCATCACATTTTGTTCCAAGCACAAATTTGCCCCGTTTTCTGAACTACTGTAGTTGTTGTCCGCGACTTGAAGCTATTTTCCAGCCATCAAACTCCTCGGTAATCATCACTAAGAGTGTATCTTCATCATCTACCTCTTGCCTAGCAACCTTAGGTTCATCCCCTTGGGAATCCCACTATTTTGCACCATATTTATTTGCAAAATGTCCAAATTTCTTATATTTCTAGCACTACACTTTACTTTTATCCCTCAGTTTTCTGCCTCTTGTGATGCAACGATCACCATAACCATTAGAGTTACTGCTCTCACCCTTTTTCACCGTCTAAACCTTTGAATTTTGAGAATCCCCTCCACCAAAATTCTGAAAACTTTGCTTCGCTTTCGAAGTTCCTTTTCCTTCGATCCTTTACTCTTCTCGTCAAAACGAGCTTGCAAAGCTATCTCCGCTTTTGCCTTATCGTTTCTTCTCTTGTCCATTATTTGTTCATGCGCCTCTAGTGAACTTTGAAGCTCGCCCTTGCTCAACGTCGCAAGATCCTTCGATAGCCACTACAATGTTGTCGAATCTCGACGTTAAAGAATGTAAGATTTTCGACACAACATTCTGCTCTAGAATGGTTTCTCCACACGGCTTAATATGTTTTACTAAATGCCTAATACGCGTCACATAATCATTGATTGTTTCCTACAGTATTGTATACTTTGTAGCCTTTTGGCTCAATAAGAGATACAAGACCAAATTGACATTCTGCATTTATCTTAAGGAATGCTCTTGTTCTGATAGGATCTTCTTTCTTCCCAATGATAACATCTTCTGAGTGAGCAGAGTTGAGTCTAGAAGATCTTCTGATAGTTGGCTCTTCAGAAATTCTGAGATTCTTTAGTGAAGCAGCAACTTTATCTTCTGACGCTTTGCTTCTGGGTTCTTCAGCTTCTGAGTTAGAGATTTCAATATCTGCAAAATTCTCAAACTGCTTTGGCTTTTCAAGACCAAGCTTATCATCAAATCTGATATTGATTGATTCTTCAACAACCAATATTTCAGTATTGTATACTCTGTAGCCTTTTGAGCGTTCAGAATATCCAAGAAGGAAACACTTCTGAGCCTTAGAATCAAACTTACTCAGATGATCTTTAGTGTTCAGAATATAACATATACATCCAAAAGGATGAAAATAAGAAATGTTAGACTTTCGGTTCTTCCACAATTCATAAGGAGTCTTATTAAGAAGAGGCCTGATAGAGATTCTATTCTGAATATAACATGCAGTATTTATTGCTTCTGCCCAGAAATTCTTATCCATATTGGTTTCATTGATCATGGTTCTGGCCATTTCTTGTAGAGTCCTATTCTTTCGCTCTACAACTCCATTTTGCTGTGGAGTTCTAGGGCAAGAGAAATCATGGGCAATACCATTTTCTTTGAAATAAATATCAAAGAATCTGTTCTCAAATTCGCCACCATGATCACTTCTGACCTTTATGATTTTACATTCTTTTTCAGATTGAATTTGAGTGCAAAAGTCAAAGAACACTGTATGAGACTCATCCTTGTGTTTCAAGAACTTTACCCATGTCCATCGGCTGTAATCATCTACGATGACTGATCCATATTTCTTCCCTCTGACAGATGCTGTTTTGACTAGGCCAAACAGATCAATATGCAGAAGTTCTAGCAGCCTAGAGGAAGAGACAACATTCTTAGACTTGAATGCAGGTTTGGAAAAATTCCCTTTCTGACATGCTTCGCAAAGAGCATCTGATTTATATTTCAGATTAGGGAGTCCTCTAACTAGATTTAGTTTGTTAATCTGAGAAATCTTTCTCAAACTTGCATGGCCTAATATTCTGTGCCAGACCCATTGCTCTTCACTAACAGACATAAGACAAGTTACCTTCTGATTCTTAAGATCTTGAAGATCAATCTTGAAAATGTTGTTCTTTCTCTTGCCTGTAAATAGGATTGAGCCATCCTTCTGACTTACAGCTTTGCAAGACTTTTTATTGAAGATTATGTCATAACCATTGTAACTTAATTGACTTATGGACAATAAGTTATGAGTTAATCCATCTACAAGAAGTACATTAGTTATGGAAGGAGAGTTACCAATACTTATGGTTCCTGAGCCAATGATTTTGCCCTTCTGATCTCCACAAAACTTGACTTCTCCAGCAGACTTAAGCACCAGGTCTTGGAACATAGACCTTTTTCCCGTCATGTGCCGCGAGCACTCAGAGTCCAGGTACCATGACATGTTTTGCTTTGTCTTTTTTGCTGCCAAGGATATCTGCAACAAAAATTATCTTCTCCTTAGGTACCCACATTTTCTTGGGTCCTTTTTTGTTAGTTCTCCTCAAGTTCTGATTGAACTTGGGTTTAGCATGATAAACAATAGGAGGCACAGCATGATATTCCTTAGTTTGAGTTACATGATATTTTCTATTTTGTGTCACATGCTTCTTAGTGTGTGTAATGTGAAAACTCTTAGCATGCGATGTGAGCCTAATATCATGGGAGTGGCCATACTTGAACTGATCATACAGGGGCTTGTATGTGATTTTCATATCATCTACAGGTTCATGTTTGTATGGGGTTTCACCCTCATAGCCTATGCCAACTCTCTTGTTTCCACTAACAGCATATATCATAGAGGCAAGTTGACTTCTTCCAATACCTCTAGATAAGAACTTTCTAAAGCTTAAGTCATATTCCTTAAGAATATTGTTCAAGCTAGGAGTTGACTTTTCTAAACCAGAAGATGATTCAACATCTTTGGATAATTTTAAAACTTTTTCCTTTAGTTCAGAATTTTCTACTTCAAGCTTCTTAGTTTCAGATTCAAATAGCTTTTTTAGCTTTTTGTATTTGATACTAAGCTGAGCCTTGAGTTCCAAAAGTTCTCTTAAACTGGAAACTAACTCTTCTCTAGATAGTTCAGAAAATACCTCTTCAGAGTCTGAGTCTGATTCTGATGTAGATTCTGACCCATCACCAACAGTGGCCATGAGCGCAATGTTTGTCTGCTCATCTTCAGAGTCTGATTCTGATTCTGATGAATCTAAATCATCCCAAGTTGCCATAAGACCTTTCTTCTTCTGGAACTTCTTCTTGGGCTTCTCCCTCTAAAGCTTTGGACACTCTCTCTTGTAGTGACCTAGCTCCTTGCACTCAAAGCACGTGACCTTCTTTTTGTCAGATCTTCTGATTCCAGAAGATTCTCCTCTTTCAGGCATTTTGGAACTCCTGAAGTTCTTGAACTTTCTTTGTTTGCTCTTCCAGAATTGGTTTACCCTTCTGGAGATCATGGACAGTTCATTTTCTTCTTCCTCTGATTCTGACTCTTCAGAATCTTCTTCAGCCTGAAAAGCGTTAGTGCATTTTTTATTTACAGATTTTAATGCAATAGAATTACCTTTCTTCTGAGGTTCATTAGCATCCACCTCTATTTCATGACTCCTCAAAGCGCTGATCAGCTCTTCCAAAGAGACTTCATTCAGATTCTTTGCTATCTTGAATGCAGTCACCATTGGGTCCCATCTTCTGGGCAAACTTCTGATGATCTTCTTGACGTGATCAACCTTTGTATATCCCTTGTCAAGTACTCTTAATCTAGCAGTTATAGTTTGAAATCTTGAGAACATTGTTTCAATGTTTTCATCATCCTCCATCTTGAAGGCTTCATACTTCTGGATTAGTGCAAGAGCTTTAGTCTCCTTGACTTGGGCATTTCCTTCCTGGGTCATCTTCAAGGATTCAAAGATGTCATGGGCAGTTCTCTGTTTGATATCTTCTCATATTCAGCATGAGAAATAACATTCAGCAGAATAGTCCTAGACTTGTGATGATTTTTGAATTTTTTCTTTTGATCATCACTCATTTCTTGTCTTGACATCTTTACTCTTCTAGCATTTAGGGTGTGTTTGGTTGGAGGTAGATGGAGGGGAAGGGAGGGGAGGGGAGGGGATATTTATAACAAAATGTGTTTGGTTCAATTTTTAGGAGGGGAGAGGAGGGGAGGGGAGGAGAGCAAAATTCCTCCAAATCACACTTTTTGCGTTCTCCCGAATTGGGGGGAATCGGAGGGGAGGGGAGGGAATGTTACTTTTAATATTTAATAAATTGATATATTTACTAAAATATCCTCAATTATATTTTATTATTTTAAAACTATTGTTTTCTTTTGTGTTTCTGCTTTTCTTTTTTGTGATTTTTCTCTATTGTTTTTATCAATTTATTATAATTATTCTTCAACTTCAAATTAAATTTTCATTTAATAAAAATTATAATCATTGCAATATTTTAGTAATAAGTTATTTTATGTAATTAAAAATTGTTATCAAACATAGTTTAATTTATGTAAAAAGTTATAATATGAATCAAGTGTACTGAATTTTTAACGTTATGTGGTAAGTTATGAATTTTTAATCACTTAATATTACAAATATTATTTTCAAAAAAATATTTATGAAATTTCCACCTTTGAATATCATATCATTTATATAAAATTATAAGGATAGAAAAGTAAATTATTAATAAAATCCCTCCCCTCCCCTCGTGAACCAAACATATTTTTAACCAAAATCCCTCCCCTTCCCTCCCCTCCCCTTGTTTGAACCAAACATGTATATAATTAAAAAAAATCCCTCCCCTCCCCTCCCCTTCCCCTCCCTCCATTAAAATCCCTCCCCTCTCCTCCCCTCATTTGAACCAAACAGACCCTTAGAGGATATCAGTAACCATCCACACGAAGATCCCATAAGTCACAATCTAGACCAAGGAAGTAACTTTCCAATCTATCTTTCCAGTATTGAAAGTTTTCACCATCAAATACTGGTGGTCTAGAGTATCCATTTCCATTGTTGTGTTGATCATTTGAAGTAGAAGTGGATGTAACAATATCAGCCATAATTTTTTTCTCTTCCTGAATCTTTTTCTAACACGGTTAAGTGTTTGCACCTAAAACCGGCTCTCTGATGCCAATTGAAGGATAGAAAAACACTTAGAAAGGGGGGGTTTGAATAAGTGTGACTTTAAAAACTCTTAAGATAAAAACAATGAACACAATATTTTTATCCTGGTTCGTTGTTAACAAAACTACTCCAGTCCACCCCTTAGAGTGATTTACCTCAACTGAGGATTTAATACTGTAGCGGGGAAAATCTGAGATAGAAGCCATTATATTGACTCGACTCAATATTTTAGTGAAAGTCGCCACCGCTCTTTATTGTTTCCAAAGGAAAAGGGAAAAGAACGAAGAAAACCCAAACTTTGTTTTTAAAACAAAAAGAGATCTTAGGTACGGGTGTTGATTATACAAGGGGAAGGTTTTAAGCACCACTCATATCTGTGGTACTCCACAGGAACCTTTTTGAAAATCCATGTCGTGAGTGCTAAAAAAGTGTTTGTTTTATTTTTAAAATAAGCTCGGCAAAGCGTTAATCCTTGTGCCTACATACCTCCTCGGTGCAATGGAGAAGTCAGAGCTAATGTAGTTCCGCTTAAAAGGGAAAACGTTTAAAAAAACGAATAAAAACTTTATCGTCGTCGGAGAGAAATACCCAGCCATTGATCTTGAGCATGAGAACAAATGAGTTCTTTGCATCGCAAATGAAAGAAGGGCTCCAACTCAGATAGAAATCGACGAGTATGCCACTAGCTCTCTCACGCAGAAAAGATCTCATTATATCAATCAATTTCAAAATCGTGGGGTATCGCCACTCGTTTCGACAATTAGTCGTGTCTAAACTTTTTGAAGAAAAAGGCCACTAAGGGCAAAAGATATTTTAAAAGAAAAGGTTTTGAAAAGATTTGCAAACATAAGAAGGTTTTGTAAAAAGGGAGAAGATTTTGAAAATTAAAGAAGGGGAGGAGATGAAGAGGCTATCCTAATGCGTAAAATAAAAGCTAAGGAAAGAAACAGTCTAACCGAAGAAGAAGCCAACACTTGACATTATGAGTCAAGGTAGATTTCCCATCCTTTGGAATTATCAATACTAAAACAACACATTATCACTTGGGGATCCAGATGAACTTATTATCTTTAGCACCACTTTGCATTAAGCACATTAAAATTCTGACGAAAATCGGGCAGAGTAACGGCTGTTTTCGGGTAAAATCCTTATCTCAATGCCTTGGAATTAATCATCAAGGACTTTCAAGGAAATACATGCATACACAAACAGACAACAATCCAATGCCAGACAGACAGAATAACCACGGAGTAATAACAGAATAAGGGTCCAGAGGCACTAAGTCCATAAGTCCGAATCTCCAAAATGCTCGGGATAGTAACCAATAGTCCGAAAAAGAGCCTTAAACGTTTTTTATATTTTTGTTGTTTATTAGTGTTTTCGCATAAAAGTAAAGTATGGTCCAAGCGGACAAAAAGAAAATAGCGGAAAGATAAACATAGTGTCCAAATGGACAAAGGGAAAATAGCGGAATATAAACGTCCAAATGGACAAAGAGAAAATGGCGGAATGTAAATATAATGAAATGATAAAATAAAGCGATAAAGCGAGAAATATAAAGAGCAATATAATAAAGTGCAGAAATTAAAGTCAATTGTTAGATGTTAAAGATAACCATCTTGAAACTTGTCAAGTATGTTATCAAAGTTAGTAATAAAGATCGATGGTGAGTGAAGGATGTTCTCGGATTTAAATTCAATGGACATTTATCAGAAGCTTGATAAAATCATAGCGACTACACGATAAACCTCCATAAGTCTTAAATTAACCGCATACAATTCTCTTCCATATTTTATCTTTTTTGATTCGGGACACGAAATATTGCGCTATGTTAAGCAGATCGCCAAGTGATTTATGTAGAAATCACCCTACAACGAGGCCGGTCAAAACTTTATGTGCTAATGCATGCGAGAGAAGCGATATGTAGATCACTCTCCGAAAGCAATACCGCACGAAAAGAAAAATAAGGAGTGATCTAGTCTTTACCAAGAATCCGTAAGAATTCTCAAGGCATTAAGACTTTCATCGATCAAAATAAAAAGAAGCAAAAGATGGAACCACACTAAAAGCTCATTTCATCCATAATTTCAATCACTTAATTTTGCGGATTTGGATTATCATCCTATCGACGCCCTAAGTCCATTGATATTAGAGAGAAATTAGGCTTCTAATTTGTGATTCAAAGAAAATATCAAAAGAATGGAGTAGAAGAAGAGTTAGAACCAAAAACAAGTCAAAAATAGCAAAAATAAGCATTCTGCCTCACTGGAAATCGATTTACCTCTGTAGGAAATCGATTTCCTGAGTGCAGAGTTCAAAATTGGCATAAAAACAAGGTGGATATCGATTTCCTACAGAGGGAAATTGATTTCCTGCACGTAGTTTTCAAAAAATCAGCATTAGGAAGCATAAAACTTGACTTAAGCAAACATACAAACACCTTATGATCACATATCAATTGGAGCACGAATTTTCCATCAATTCACCATCAAATAGGACCAATATAGCATCAAAGATGCATTGAACACAAGCAACAAAGATCTACATCTTAGAGTTTAGGAATTTACCAATTCTTGAACCAAATTGTTGGAGTAGCTTCAAGAACAAGCACAAAGTGTGTAGATCCTTCAAAATTGGAGATGAACAAACAAAGAAAAGAGAGAAATGTAGGAGGTTTAGTTCAAAACTAGTAAGATTCAATGTGAATCTCACTAATTCTATGAAAATGAACTTTGGGTGAGGGTTTTGGAAAGGGTGAGAAATGAATTTGCAAGCAATTTTTTGGCTCTCCAAGCTTGAGAAATGAATTTGCAAGAACTTTTTTGGCTATCCAAGCTTGAGAAATGAGGGAGTAGAGACCTCTATTTATAGGATGGGAGCAAGAGTAGTGGAAATTTGGTCTTTTTGCTTTTGGTTAATTAGCTTGTGTTTAATTGGTGTTTAAATGGTATTTAAATGGTAAAAATGGTAAAATGGGGTTTAATGAAGGGAATTAATTTTGATGAGGTGGAAAATTGGTAAAATGACAAAAATGATCAAAGAAAATGTGATTGGTGCCAAAATGATGTCATGCTTCCCTCTTTTTTTTTCAAATTTCGTCCAGGGAAATCGATTTCCTATATGGGTAAATCGATTTCCATAGTGAAATTCCATTTTCTTGCACTGTTTTGATATTTGCCCGATCTTTTACCTGTAAAATATAAACAAAAGAGGCAAAATACATATTTTTGGATTTTGGTTAGTATAAAACAAATAAAAGGCTAGAAATGCTTGATGGTTCCCCTCAAAGACAAAATGATACCTCAAGATTGTGATCTTGATTGATGATTGAAATGCAAATGATGTATGATCTTAGGGTTAAAAATTGGGGTATGACAGATGCCCCTATTTAAGTTTCTTCTATCCGGAGATGTGAGGGTTAAAATCCTCAGCTCGACGTGATTAAAGAGACTTAAATATAAAACACACAATTTTTGAACCTAAGGTATAATGTGATGCTAATGGATGCATCAAGTATGATTATGGAAAAGAGAGAAATATAACACCACTGGGGGTATGATAAAGGACTCCACTAGGGAAAAGGTATGTGTTATCCAGGAATAAAACTTGGACTTCACGGGAGAAAGAGACAGTCAACAGAAGCGTTCATGAGAAAACATGACTGAATTTTGGAAAGGACATCCAGGAACGGCACTGGATAGAAAGGATCACGATATTCAAGAATAGTAGTGAATAAAGTGAAGATCACAACATCCGAGAATAGCATTGAATGACGTGAGAAGACGATATCTAGGAATGACACTAGATAAAAGGATCACGATAATCAAGAATAGCAGTGAATAAAGTGAAGATCACAACATCCGAGAATAGCATTGAATGAAGTGAGAAAATGATATCCAGGAATGGCACTAGATAAAAGGATCACGATATTCAAGAATAGCAGTGAATAAAGTGAAGATCACATCATCCGAGAATAGCATTGAATGAAGTGAGAAAACGATATCCAGGAATGGCACTAGATAAAGTGAGAAACATCTTTCATGAATGGCACTGAAAGAAAGAAGAATCACAACACTTAGGAATGGCACTGAATGAGGTAAGGAAATCACGATATCCAAGAATGGCACTGAATAAGGTGAGAAACATCTTTCAGGAATGGCACTGAAAGAAAGAAGAATCACAACACTCAGGAATGGCACTGAATGAGGTAAGAAATCACAATATCCAGGAATGGCACTGAATAAAGTGAGAAACATCTTTCAGGAATGGAACTGAAAGAAAAAAGAGATAAGAAACATCTTTCAGGAATTGCGCTGAAAGAAGAAATGAGACATCTAGGAATAGCACTAGACGGAGAAGACAAACAAGTATCTGTTTTTGGTAGGTGCCAAGTGAGTTGGACTTTGATCTCAAGGTAAGATGTTGATAACAACAAGACCTCGGAAGAATGTAAATGAGTATGAATTTGTTTTTTTAGGCATGATGTTAAAATTTTTTTATGCATGATGAATGCTTAATGTAACGCAATAACTTGTGACGATTGAGGTAGACTCTTTTGTGAGGCAAGATTGGAACTCGGATTCCTCAACACGGGAGCTCTGCCAATTCTGCTTATGAAGAAGATGCTTGGACACACTTCTTGTCACATTGGTAACTGTATTAGACTGGTGATCCTCTAAGAAGGACTGATAAAACTGCTTGGGGATTACTGAAGAAGATTTCCCCTTATTGACTAATTTGTTGCAAGTTAACTGATTATGGCTTCAGTTGAACTGTACTCGGGATGAATTGATCATGGCTTCAGTTCTTGAAATGCATGTTACGATGGCTTGCCCCAGTATAAGTCTTGGAAGGATATTCTGATCAACAAATCTTGACTGAACATCTGAACAACAGGATCTTGAAATAACGTGCCTCTGATAGGATCACTAATCAAGTTTCTCGAATGTTTGAACTTCCTGAAAGATGAATGCTTACTTGCAAATAAAATGTTCATTCAAGAATGGTAATTTTAATGCAATTCTCAAAGCATATTTTTGAAATCAAAGTCATTATTGAAATGATATTATTGATGTAAAGCAAATGGAATCACTGGTCAAAACATAAAGGTTAAGACATTCAAAGTGAAAGGTAAAGCAAAGGTATGATATCAAAACAAATGATTGGCAAATCTCATGGGAGTCAGCTTACGCAACCTTGTTGTAGTATGCTTTCAAACAAACCTTGCTTCAATTAGGTCTTTTAAAGGTTGTAACGTGGCCAGGTTCATGGTTTCAGAAACAAAAGATATAAGGCTCAAAATTTGATTGTACCCACCCCATCTTCGTGATGATCTCCAGTCCTAAAACTCAGTTAATTCAACTCATGCATTCAGGTTTCAAGAGACTTTTGGAATTTGCACCTTTGATAATGATGATAGTTCACAAGCAAAGAGAACTTTTTGAGATGGCAGTCACTTCTTCCTTTTTATAGTCACAAAATTTTGTTGTTTGAGGAATTTATTGACTTCTCTTTTTTTTCTTTTGATATCCCTAACTTTTGCCTGAACTGTTTATTTTGAACTTACAGTCAGCGGGATGCCTTGATTTTTGCCTAAGTCATTTTTGGTTTTGACTTAGCAGGCTTTTCTTTGATTATATATTTTTGATACTCTTTTTTTTTAAAGATAGTGACTGCCTTGCTTAATGATTAAGAATAACCATCGTCAGCTTTTGATTGACATCTCCAACACTTCTTTAATGAATGCGGAGGAACGCTTGTGATTGAAACCTTTGTTGAAAGGTGTGCTGAATGATTCTCTTGAAATAGAATGCACAGCCAAATTAACTGAGAACTACCCTGCCCCAGGTTAAGAATGCGGGTTTTTTCGTACAGAAAGAAACTCCTACTTCGAAGGCTCAAAGGGGTTGACGAGGGATTAACTTCCTTATTTCTCCAGTGTTTGGGGAAATGAAACAATGCCTGTACATCATCAGCAAAGTTTTATTTGAAAGCATACAGTTCAAAAACTTGGGTATTTCGTTGTCATCATCCTCCCTCCAATCTTTGCATAAAACACAAGTTTGATAGAGAAAGCACATGGAAGAAAAAGTTTTGTAAAAGAAGGTAAAAACATAAACATAGTAGATGTGAATGAATTCAAAATATGCAATGCTCATTTCATTAAAGTCACCATTCAGAAACAAACAAAGTCTAAAAGTAAACAGCACAATAAAGGAAATACGAACAGTACAGAAACAAGGGCTAGTGACTAATCAGCAACAAAGATGAGCTATCTCGTCTGAAACACTTGGCTTTAGGAAAATTGGGCTTTTACTTGTCTTCAGTCACTCTGATCTGGCAAAGGATTAGTGACAACATTAGGACCCATATCCTTGAAAGAGAGCATCTTTGATCTCACCAACTCTTGAACTCTAGTCTTCAAAGCATAACAACCTTCTAAATCATGGCCAGCACCACCCTGATGGAATTCACAATGAAGATCAGGTCGGAATCCTTTTGAGGGAGGGTTTCGAGGAGGAGGCATAGCTCTTGTTGTGATCAATCCCTTTTGAACCAATGCGGGATACAATTCAGTGTAAGTCATGGGAATAGGATCATAAGTTGTTCTACCACGAATCTGATTTTGTTTCTGCTTCTTATTACCTTGAGAAGGAACAAAAAAGCACGAACGTTGATGCAGGGTCCTATGAAGCACTGATTGAGGAAAGCAAAAAAGCGTTTCCTTCTCTACTCCAAAGTATGAATCACATGACATAACAGATGGTTGCCCCTGATTTGGAGTAGCAACAGAAAAGGCTAGAGGAGTATCCACTTGCTTTGTATCAATCGGAGGAATGTTGCATTCTCTCTTCAACAAGACTTGCAGGATTTCCACAATCTGATCCATCTGGCTTTTCAACTGGCTAACCTCTGCTCTTATCAACTCTTGGTCTTTTTGAAGTTCTTCCATACTCTTCAGATACATGCTTCTAGTTCAATGTGTCGAGGAATCAGCTTGACAGATAAGCAAACCACTCTGAAGATGGAGACAGACGAGAATAAGTTTTCTGGACAACCTGTATGTATGTATGCAAATGATTCAATTGCTATTTTTTTGTTTTTTTATTTATTTGATTTTCAAAGAATTCAAGTTATTAATTTGTAAACATCAAAACATGAAGGAGGTAAATCCTATATTGGATCAAAGCTTTGATCAGGTTATCATCAAGATCAATCATCCATTTTGGTGAATTAAGGTTTTCACCCCATCGACACCCAAGATCCATTGAGTTTGATGAAACTTATGATGTTTACAAAGAAATACCTATGAGTTCCTTGGAAATCAAATAAATGCATGGATGCATGGTTTATGCATCAATCACAATCAAGATCACACATGGCCGCACAAACAAAGTCCAAAGGTTCGACGTCACGAGCATGGAGTCAAAGTTAAGAACCACCCACAAAGGTATGTACTAGGGAATTTTGTACCTGCCGAACGGGTTCTACAAAGGTTCCCAGAGTTTTCAATCTTCTATCGGATACTACCGGCACGCACAATTGCTCATGGGCGCCAATAATATGCCTAAAAAGACCTCGTCTGAGCGTAGCATCGCATGACAACAAGCTCAAATTGGTACTTGAGCTTGTTCCTGCGCTACATCCTAAAAAGGCTTAGATGGGTTAAAAGGGTTCTAGGTCATTCAGCTTCTACGGACACTCACTATTGAAAGTAATAGTGTTCTTACGATGATTCGTAACAACATCTACTACCTTCCATGAGGCCTCCACAGATTGGGGTTCCACCATATGATGCTCATGTTAAGGATTGCTCCTGACATGCAACTATTGGTCTAACCACCTCCTATCTCAAGTTACTCACCAAAGTCCGGGTTAGGAATTTATCTCATCACAGAGGAACTATCGAGCACAAAAAGAAAAAAAGAAAAACAAACAAAGCACACAATAATATATACAGATAAAAACACACAGATAAACAAAAATAGGCTTAACACACTTAAAACTGGATCCCCAGTGAAGTCGCCATTTTTCTGTAGCGGGGAAAATCTGAGATCGAAGCCATTATATTGACTCGACTCAATATTTCAGTGAAAGTCGCCACCGCGCTTTATTGTTTCCAAAGGAAAAGGGAAAAGAACGAAGAAAACCCAAACTTTGTTTTTAAAACAAAAAGAGATCTTAGGTACGGGTGTTGATTATACAAGGGGAAGGTTTTAAGCACCCCTCATATCTGTGGTACTCCACAGGAACCTTTTTGAAAATTCGTGTCGTGTGTGCTAAAAAAGAGTTTGTTTTATTTTTAAAATAAGCTCGGCAAAGCGTTAATCCTTGTGCCTACATACCTCCTCGGTGCAATGGAGAAGTCAGAGCTAATGTAGTTCCGCTTAAAAGGGAAAACGTTTAAAAAACGAATAAACACTTTATCGTCGTCGGAGAGAATACTCAGCCATTGATCTTGAGCATGAGAACAAATGAGTTCTTTGCATCGCAAATGAAAGAATGGCTCCAACTCGGATAGAAATCGACGAGTATGACACTAGCTCTCTCACGCGGAAAAGATCTCATTATATCAATCAATTTCAAAATCATGGGGTATCGCCACTCGTTTCGACAATTAGTCGTGTCTAAACTTTTTGAAGAAAAAGGCCACTAAGGGAAAAAGATATTTTAAAAGAAAAGGTTTTGAAAAGATTTGCAAACATAAGAAGGTTTTGTAAAAAGGGAGAAGATTTTGAAAATTAAAGAAGGGGAGTAGATGAAGAGGCTATCCTAATGCGTAAAATAAAAACTAAGGAAAGAAACAGTCTAACCGAAGAAGAAGCCAACACTTGACATTATGAGTCAGGGTAGATTTCCCATCCTTTGGACTTATCAATACTAAACCAACACATTATCACTTGGGGATCCAGATGAACTTATTATCTTTAGCACCACTTTGCATTAAGCACATTAAAATTCTGACGAAAATCGGGTAGAGTAACGGCTGTTTTCGGGTAAAATCCTTATCTCAATGCCTTGGAATTAATCATCAAGGACTTTCAAGGAAATACCTGCATACACAAACAGACAACAATCCAATGTTTATGGTTCCAGAGCCAATGATCTTGCCCTTCTGGTTCCCTCCAAACTTAACTTCTCCAGCAGATTTAAGCACCAGGTCTTGGAACATAGACCTTTTTTCCGTCATGTGCCGCGAGCACCCAGAGTCCAGGTACCATGACATGTTTTCCTTTGTCTTCTTGGCTGCCAAGGATATCTACAACAGGAATTATCTTTTCCTTAGGTGCCCACATTTTCTTGGGTCCTTTTGGGTTAGTTCTCCTCAAGTTCTGGTTGAACTTGGGTTTAGCATGAAAATTAACAGGAGGTACAGCATGATATTCCCTATTTTGAGTAGCATGATATTTTCTAGTATG